>NC_091318.1:38796655-38926655 GCF_038502225.1 Cherax quadricarinatus
CCTGAATCCCTTCATAAATGTTACTTTGCTCACACTCCAACAGCACGTCAAGTATTAAAAACCATTTGTCTCCATTCACTCCTATCAAACACGCTCACGCATGCCTGCTGGAAGTCCAAGCCCCTCGCACACAAAACCTCCTTTACCCCCTCCCTCCAACCCTTCCTAGGCCGACCCCTACCCCGCCTTCCTTCCACTACAGACTGATACACTCTTGAAGTCATTCTGTTTCGCTCCATTCTCTCTACATGTCCGAACCACCTCAACAACCCTTCCTCAGCCCTCTGGACAACAGTTTTGGTAATCCCGCACCTCCTCCTAACTTCCAAACTACGAATTCTCTACATTATATTCACACCACACATTGCCCTCAGACATGACATCTCCACTGCCTCCAGCCTTCTCCTCGCTGCAACATTCATCACCCACGCTCCACACCCATATAAGAGCGTTGGTAAAACTATACTCTCATACATTCCCCTCTTTGCCTCCAAGGACAAAGTTCTTTGTCTCCACAGACTCCTAAGTGCACCACTCACTCTTTTTCCCTCATCAATTCTATGATTCACCTCATCTTTCATAGACCCATCCGCTGACACGTCCACTCCCAAATATCTGAATACGTTCACCTCCTCCATACTCTCCCTCCAATCTGATATTCAATCTTTCATCACCTAATCTTTTTGTTATCCTCATAACCTTACTCTTTCCTGTATTCACCTTTAATTTTCTTCTTTTGCACACCCTACCAAATTCATCCACCAATCTCTGCAACTTCTCTTCAGAATCTCCCAAGAGCACAGTGTCATCAGCAAAGAGCAGCTGTGACAACTCCCACTTTGTGTGTGATTCTTTATCTTTTAACTCCACGCCTCTTGCCAAGACCCTCGCATTTACTTCTCTTACAACCCCATCTATAAATATATTAAACAACCACGGTGACATCACACATCCTTGTCTAAGGCCTACTTTTACTGGGAAATAATTTCCCTCTTTCCTACATACTCTAACTTGAGCCTCACTATCCTCGTAAAAACTCTTCACTGCTTTCAGTAACCTACCTCCTACACCATACACTTGCAACATCTGCCACATTGCCCCCCTATCCACCCTGTCATACGCCTTTTCCAAATCCATAAATGCCACAAAGACCTCTTTAGCCTTATCTAAATACTGTTCACTTATATGTTTCACTGTAAACACCTGGTCCACACACCCCCTACCTTTCCTAAAGCCTCCTTGTTCATCTGCTATCCTATTCTCCGTCTTACTCTTAATTCTTTCAATTATAACTCTACCATACACTTTACCAGGTACACTCAACAGACTTATCCCCCTATAATTTTTGCACTCTCTTTTATCCCCTTTGCCTTTATACAAAGGAACTATGCATGCTCTCTGCCAATCCCTAGGTACCTTACCCTCTTCCATACATTTATTAAATAATTGCACCAACCACTCCAAAACTATATCCCCACCTGCTTTTAACATTTCTATCTTTATCCCATCAATCCCGGCTGCCTTACCCCCTTTCATTTTACCTACTGCCTCACGAACTTCCCCCACACTCACAACTGGCTCTTCCTCACTCCTACAAGATGTTATTCCTCCTTGCCCTATACACGAAATCACAGTTTCCCTATCTTCATCAACATTTAACAATTCCTCAAAATATTCCTTCCATCTTCCCAATACCTCTAACTCTCCATTTAATAACTCTCCTCTCCTATTTTTAACTGACAAATCCATTTGTTCTCTAGGCTTTCTTAACTTGTTAATCTCACTCCAAAACTTTTTCTTATTTTCAACAAAATTTGTTGATAACATCTCACCCACTCTCTCATTTGCTCTCTTTTTACATTGCTTCACCACTCTCTTAACTTCTCTCTTTTTCTCCATATACTCTTCCCTCCTTGCATCACTTCTACTTTGTAAAAACTTCTCATATGCTAACTTTTTCTCCCTTACTACTCTCTTTACATCATCATTCCACCAATCGCTCCTCTTCCCTCCTGCACCCACTTTCCTGTAACCACAAACTTCTGCTGAACACTCTAACACTACATTTTTAAACCTACCCCATACCTCTTCGACCCCATTGCCTATGCTCTCATTAGCCCATCTATCCTCCAATAGCTGTTTATATCTTACCCTAACTGCCTCCTCTTTTAGTTTAATAAACCTTCACCTCTCTCTTCCCTGATGCTTCTATTCTCCTTGTATCCCATCTACCTTTTACTCTCAGTGTAGCTACAACTAGAAAGTGATCTGATATATCTGTGGCCCCTCTATAAACATGTACATCCTGAAGTCTACTCAACAGTCTTTTATCTACCAATACATAATCCAACAAACTACTGTCATTTCGCCCTACATCATATCGTGTATACTTATTTATCCTCTTTTTCTTAAAATATGTATTACCTATATCTAAACCCCTTTCTATACAAAGTTCAATCAAAGGGCTCCCATTATCATTTACACCTGGCACCCCAAACTTACCTACCACACCCTCTCTAAAAGTTTCTCCTACTTTAGCATTCAAGTCCCCTACCACAATTACTCTCTCACTTGGTTCAAAGGCTCCTATACATTCACTTAACATCTCCCAAAATCTCTCTCTCTCCTCTGCATTCCTCTCTTCTCCAGGTGCATACACGCTTATTATGACCCACTTCTCGCATCCAACCTTTACTTTAATCCACATAATTCTTGAATTTACACATTCATATTCTCTTTTCTCCTTCCATAACTGATCATTTAACATTACTGCTACCCCTTCCTTTGCTCTAACTCTCTCAGATACTCCAGATTTAATCCCATTTATTTCCCCCCACATATATATATATATACATATATATATATGTATATATATATATATGTATATATATATATATGTATATATATATATATGTATATATATATATATGTATATATATAAGTATATATATATATATGTCGTGCCGAATAGGCAGAACTTGCGATCTTGGCTTAAATAGCAATGTTCATCTTGCCATATAGGACAAGTTAAAATTTGTGTATGCAATAATTTCGCAAAAATCATTCTGAACCTATCGAAAAAAATATATTTGACTGTGTTTGTTTAGTATTAAATTATCTTAAACAAATCTAAAATATATTTAGTCGGGTTAGTCTAAAATAAATTGTTCTTGATATAATAAGGTTAGGTAAGTTTTCTAAGATTCTTTTGGAGCAAAATTAAATTTTTTTACATTAACATTAGTGAAAAAATATATCTTTAAACGTATAAGAGAAAATTTTAGAAAGGACTTAATTTTAAATGAGTTCTTGCTAATTGACCAGTTTTTCATAGTCGGCACGACATATATATATATATATATATATATATATATATATCTATATATATATATATATATATATATATATATATATATATATATATATATATATATGTATATATATATATATATATATATATATATATATATATATATATATATATATATATATATATATATATATATATATATATATATATATATATGTGTGTGTGTGTGTGTGTGTGTACTCACCTAGTTGTACTCACCTAGTTGAGGTTGCGGGGGTCGAGTCCGAGCTCCTGGCCCCGCCTCTTCACTGATCGCTACTAGGTCACTCTCCCTGAGCCGTGAGCTTTATCATACCTCTGCTTAAAGCTATGTATGGATCCTGCCTCCACTACATCGCTTCCCAAACTATTCCACTTACTGACTACTCTGTGGCTGAAGAAATACTTCCTAACATCCCTGTGATTCATCTGTGTCTTCAGCTTCCAACTTTGTCCCCTTGTTACTGTGTCCAATCTCTGGAACATCCTGTCTTTGTCCACCTTGTCAATTCCTCTCAGTATTTTGTATGTCGTTATCATGTCCCCCCTATCTCTTCTGTCCTCCAGTGTCGTCAGGATGATTTCCCTTAACCTCTCCTCGTAGGACATACCTCTTAGCTCTGGGACTAGTCTTGTTGCAAACCTTTGCACTTTCTCTAGTTTCTTCACGTGCTTGGCTAGGTGTGGGTTCCAAACTGGTGCCGCACTACTGTGTGTGTGTGTGTGTGTGTGTGTGTGTGTTACCATTTTGTCCTAGGCACATGCCGATTTGACACTAGGCCTGTTGTGTGTGTAGGTGTGTGTGTATGTGTGTGTGTGTGTGTGTGTGTGTGTGTGTGTGTGTGTGTGTGTGTGCGTGTGTGTGTGTGCGTGTGTGTGTGTGTGTGTGTGTGTGTGTGTGTGTGTGTGTGTGTGTGTGTGTGTGTGTGTGTACTCACCTAGTTGTACTCACCTAGTTGAGGTTGCGGGGATTGAGTCCGAGCTACTGGCCCCGCCTCTTCACTGATCGCTACTGGGTCACTCTCCCTGAGCCGTGAGCTTTGTCATACCTCTGCTTAAAGCTATGTATGGATCCTGCCTCCACTACATCGCTTCCCAAACTATTCCACTTACTGACTACTCTGTGGCTGAAGAAATACTTCCTAACATCCCTGTGATTCATCTGTGTCTTCAGCTTCCAACTATGTCCCCTTGTTACTGTGTCCAATCTCTGGAACATCCTGTCTTTGTCCACCTTGTCAATTCCTCTCAGTATTTTGTATGTCGTTATCATGTCCCCCTTATCTCTCCTGTCCTCCAGTGTCGTCAGGTTGATTTCCTTTAACCTCTCCTCGTAGGACATACCTCTTAGCTCTGGGACTAGTCTTGTTGCAAACCTTTGCACTTTCTCTAGTTTCTTCAGGTGCTTGGCTAGGTGTGGGTTCCAAACTGGTGCCGCATACTCTAATATGGGCCTAACGTACACGGTGTACAGGGTCCTGAATGATTCCTTATTAAGATGTCGGAATGCTGTTCTGAGGTTTGCTAGGCGCCCATATGCTGCAGCAGTTATTTGGTTGATGTGCGCTTCAGGAGATGTGCCTGGTGTTATACTCACCCCAAGATCTTTTTCCTTGTGTGAGGTTTGTAGTCTCTGGCCCCCTAGCCTGTACTCCGTGTGCGGTCTTCTTTGCCCTTCTCCAATCTTCATGACTTTGCACTTGGTGGGATTGAACTCCAGGAGCCAATTGCTGGACCAGGTCTGCAGCCTGTCCAGATCCCTTTGTAGTTCTGCCTGGTCTTCGATCGAGTGAATTCTTCTCATCAACTTCACGTCATCTGCAAACAGGGACACTTCAGAATCTATTCCTTCCGTCATGTCGTTCACAAATACCAGTAATAGCACTGGTCCTAGGACTGACCCCTGTGGGTCCTTGCTGGTCACAGGTGCCCACTCTGACACCTCGCTACGTAACATGACTCGCTGCTGTCTTCCTGATAAGTATTCCCTGATCCATTGTAGTGCATTCCCTGTTATCCCTGCTTGGTCCTCCAGTTTTTGCACTAATCTCTTATGTGTAACTGTGTCAAACGCCTTCTTGCAGTCCAAGAAGATGCAATCCACCCACCCTTCTCCCGTAGGTTTGTGACACAGGATTTCCCGTCCCTGAAACCATGTTGGCTGCTGTTGATGAGATCATTACTTTCTACGTGTTCCATCACTCTTCTCCTGATAATCTTCTCCATGACTTTGCATACTATACATGTCAGTGACACTGGTCTGTAGTTTAGTGCTTCATGTCTGTCTCCTTTTTTAAAGATTTGGACTACATTTGGTGTCTTCCATGCCTCAGGCAATCTCCCTGTTTCGACAGATATATTGAATATTGTTGTTAGGGGTACCCATAGCGCCTCTGCTCCCTCTCTCACGACCCATGGGGAGATGTTATCTGGCCCCATTGCCTTTGAGGTATCTAGCTCACTCAGAAGCCTCTTCACTTTTTCCTCGGTTATGTGTAGTGTCCAGCAGTTGGTGGTGTGCCCCACCTCTCCGTCTTTCTGGAGCCCCTTCTGTCTCCTCTTTGAACACTTCTTTGAATATCTCGTTGAGTTCCTCATATACTTCACGGTCATTTCTTGTTGTCTCTCCTCTTTCCTTCCTTCCTTAGCCTGATTACCTGGTCCTTGACTGTTGTTTTCCTCCTAATGTGGCTGTATAACAGCTTCGGGTCAGATTTGGCTTTCGCTGTTATGTCGTTTTCATATTGTCTTTGGGCCTTCCTTCTTATCTGTGCATATTCGTTTCTGTCTCTAAGACTGCTCTCCTTATTCTCCTGGTACTTTACCTTCAATATTTCTTCCATTCTCTAGCACACTTGGTTTTTGCCTCCTTGCACTTTTGGGTGAACCATGGGCTCATCCTGGATTTTTCATTATTCCTATTATCCTTAGGTACAAACCTCTCCTCAGCCTCCTTACACATTGTTGCTACAGATTTCATCATCTCATTATCTGGCTTCCCTGCCAGTTCTCTGTCCAATTGAACCCCGTTCAGGAAGTTCCTCATTCCCGTGTAGTCCCCTTTCTTGTAGTTTGGTTTAATTCGTAATGGCCTTCTTGCTTCCCCCTCCACTTGTAGCTCTACTGTGTATTCGAAGCAACCATTTGAGGGTTTTCGTCGTACTAGTACGTCTTACGCGTAGGGTTTTTTGACGTACTAGTACTCATAAATTCTAGCGGCCTCAAATCTAGTGGGAGAAAGCTGGTAGGCCTTCATATGAAAGAATGGGTCTATGTGGTCAGTGTGCACAGTCTAAAAAAAATCCTGCAGCACACAGTGCATAATGAGAAAAAAAAAACTTTGACCATTTTTTTTTAATAAATCAGCGACTTTGCAGTGTATTTTCGTATGGTATTTATTGTTGTATTCTAGTTTTCTTGGTCTCATTTTATAGAATGAAAGACATATTACAGAAATTGAGATGATTTTGACTGGTTTTACAAAGAAAGGTGCCTTGAAATTTAGCTCGAAGTAGCAGAAATGTTCGATTTTTACCAAACTTCAAAAGTAAACAAATCGTGCCAAGCGTGCAATACACGTCAACTGGTGAGTCTAATATTCTTTCACATGTGCACCAATAATATTTATACCAATTTTTACACTAATGCAGTAGTCTGCATAACAGTAAATCTTATATTTTTTGTGAAAATAAAAATTCAAAGTGGAAAGCAAAAGAATATAAGAGGGGCCTTGAGACATGACTAATGACTAGAGGAAATGTCATTTTAGTGCCAGGAATGTCTTTCTTGTTTATTCTGGACCCTATTCGGAAATTGGCATCTTTTGAAATTTGTGTGAAATTGGCAAAATTGCTAAATTCTGACCACTGTACTGGATAGTTGAATTTCATAAATGAGTGGTTTCTTGCACCCATTCGATAGAAAAAATAGAGTTCTAGCGAAATATTCATGTTTTTTGTCGACTAGTACAGTGAAATTGGCCGAAAATGGGGCTCAAAGTGGGCAAAATCGCCGATGCGTAAACATCGCCGAGACCGCTAACTTTGCGAGAGCATAATTCCGTAAGTTTTCTATCAAATTTCAAACTTTTGGTGTCCTTATGATCGGGAAAAGATTCTCTATCTTTTCATAAGAGAAAATAATTTTTTTTTTAAATTTGGCCGACCCTGAGAACGAGTTTCGGAGAGGGCCTGTCGACCCTCAAAGGGTATTAAAACCACATGATCGCTGGCCCCAAGGGGTCTTTCATATGTGATGTCCTCAATATCTGCACTACTCAAGGTGAATACTAGGCCCAGTCTTGCTGATTCATCCTCTCCTCTCTTTCTTGTAGTGTCCCTTACGTGTTGGTACATGAAGTTTTTCAGTACCATCTCCATCATCTTAGCCCTCCATTTATCTTGGCCCCAATGTGGCTCCAAGTTCTCCCAATCGATCTCCTTGTGGTTAAAGTCACCCATGATCATGAGTTTTGCCCTGCATGCATGAGCTCTTCTGGCCACTGCAGCCAGTGTGTCAACTATCACTCTATTGCTCTCATCATACTCTTGCCTTGGCCTCCTGCTGTTCTGTGGTGGGTTGTACATCACTGCAATTACCACCTTGGGACCTCCATAGTGAAGCATTCCGCTATGTAATAGCTTGTTTCTCCGCTGTCTCCTCTCTCCAGCTCATCAAAATTCCATCGGTTTTTGATCAGCAGTGCCACTCCTCCGCCCCCGTCCCTGTTCCGTCTGTCTTTCCTCAGGATCTGGTATCCCGTTGAAAAGATGGCATCTGTTATCATTCATGTAAGCTTGGTCTCTGTGAGAGCTATGATGTTCGGTGATGCCTCTTTGACTCTTTCGTGTCACTCCTCACACTTATTTGTTATTCCATCAGTGTTTGTGTAACATACCTTCAGTTTCCTTTCCAACACTGTGGTTTGGGGGGCCTGTGAGGGTGAGAGACCTGGTAGCATACTGTGGGATTCTATAGCTGGGTGTTGGGTGGAAGCCGTGAGTATGGATTGTAGTTTGTGTTGGAATGATGTGATAGGTTGTGGGGTTCTGAGGATAGTTCTGTGTGTGCCTGCCCTTGCTGCTCTGTCCTGCTCTGATTGACCTCTGCTGGTTCCATCCTTGTCTCCTTTCCAAGCTCCTTTCGCTGTTTTGTCCTCTCCCTCAGCTGCTTTCGTTCTGTTTGTGTTCTGTCTCTGTCTAGGAACACCCTCTTGTATTCTTTCGAGTATTTCAACGGTGGTTTCTCTTGGAGGATCCTGTTCCGCACTCTTTCTGTCCTGAGAATCAGCTTGATCGGTCGTTTTCTCCCCTCCAAGTACCCCCCCCCCCCTGTTTTTTTTACCTATTCTCGTGATGATGTTCACAATCTCCTTTCTTTCTGCCTGTCGACTTTCAGTGTGTGTCCTTTCCTCTCTCTTCTGAAGCCCATGAATAAACACTGATTTTGCCCTTTCCTCCTCCCTTGTCCTCTCCCTCTGTAACTCTGGTTCCTGTCTGTCCGTGGACATTTTCTCCCTTGTTTTTTCCAGTGACTCTTGGTAGCATGTGTGTGTGTGTGTGTGTGTGTGTGTGTGTGTGTGTGTGTGTGTGTGTGTGTGTGTGTGACCAGAAAAACAACAGACACTTTTATCGTCATTCACTCCATCGCTGTCTTGCCAGATACTTACATTTACTACAGTTAAAAAGCTACAACATATCAACACCCACCAGAGTGCAGGCGCTGTACTTTCCTTCTCCAGAACTCAAGTCTAGCTAATCGATTTTGCTGAATCCCTTCATATATGTTACTTTGCTCAAACTTCAACAGCATATCGAGTCATAAAAGCCATTCAACTCCACCTGCTTCTAACACATGCTTGCTGGAACTCCTAGCGTCTTACACACAAAACCTACTTTTCCCTCTCCCTCAAACCTTTCCAAGAACGACCCCTACCCCGCCTTTCTTCCACTACAGACTTAAATGTCCTCCAAGTCATTTTATTCTGTCCCATCCTCTGTTTAAACCACCTCAGCAATCCTTCCTATGCCCTATACTCCTCCTTCTAAGCAAAAGCTACTGATTCTCTGCTTTATATTCACACCGCACATTGTCCCCAGACACGACATCTCCACTGCCTTGAGCCTTTGTTGCAACATTCATTACTAATACTTCAGTTCCATAAAAGAATGTTGGTACTGTAAAACTCGCATACATTTATTCCCCTCTTTCCTTCCAAGGATAGAGATCTTTGTCTCCACAGATTCCTCAGTGCACCACTCACATTTTTCCTCTAATCAATTCTATGATTCACCACATCTTTCATAGACCCATCTCCTCACAAATCCGCTATCAAATATCTGAATACCTTCACTTCGTCCATACTCCCTTCTTCCAATCCGATATTCATTCATTCATTAATTATTTTTTTTGTTATCTCATCACCTTGCTGTTTCCTACGTTCACTTTTAATTTCCTATTTTGTATACACTTCCAAACTCGTTCACCAACCTCTGCAACATCTCTTCAGAAAAACGCAACTGCGTTTCATTTATGATTTAGTTGACGTCCTTCATGGTTATAATTATGTTTGAGCTGTAAGTAAGTGTCTGGCACGTGTAATGCATGTTATATTTCTTCCTTAAGATATGGTAAGTTGGACGAAAAACGACTTAGTCAAAATAGTGCATAGAGTTCCAAAGAAAGAGGCAGGAGCAGTATCTAGGTGACGTGTTGACGGACTAGAATTCTTTTATTCGGATATAAAATTATGCTAATAGACTCTAATAAATAGCTTTATGAACCCTTTATGGTGCACTTATCGAAATGAATTAAAGGTAAAACTTCTGATATTACAGGATTACAGTTTATCACTTTCCGAGAACTAATTACTTTCAGACCAGATTTTAAAATTTCAGTAATTTGTCTGCAAAATACAATAAATTAAGTGTTAAAACAGTGAGATGTACCCGACAATGTTAGTAACATTTCCCCTGAAATAATTATTTAGAAAGTTAAGTAAACGACATGAATGTTAGTTTCTTTGTTATTCACTAAGAAATTATTAAAAAATAAATGGAACTTTATCAGTCTTGATCTACTATAGAAGTCAATGAAGCAATTCCTACTGACACTCACTTGTTGATACATAATGTTATTGCATAACTTTCTGAGAAGTAATTATTCAAAGATTTTTGAGAAATTTTCAGTATTTTTTCCGCAAAATAAAAAAAAATTAAGTGCTACTCTGGCTACCACCCTCACCCCCCACCCCGTCCACCTCCACACCCCCATCCCGTCCACCTCCACACCCCCACCAGTCCAACCCCTCCCACTTCCATCCCCACTCGTCCCTCCCTACAACGGTAGTAACATTCCCAAAAGTATTACTGTAATCCACGCATGTCAGCTCGTTTCCATGAATTGGCCAGTGTGGTAATATGTGTTTGTACACAGAACTGTTAACAGGCTTGGTAACACACTGATATTACACAGTATTAGAGATTTATATTAGTCCTAAAACCCTTATAGTACATCACTTCCCATACATGTAGCACGTTAAATGTTTGGAGAAGATATTGGTGCTCCTTGCACATGCTTGTTGTGGATATCTGGCATCACAAGACATATCTAATTTGAATGACTTCTAACTTTCTTATCTTTACACAAATAACCCGCACATAAAAGAGAGAAGCTTACGATGACGTTTCGGTCAGACTTGGACCATTTACAAAGTCACACTGTAACTTTATATATGGTCCAAGTCGGACCGAAACGTCGTCGTAAGCTTCTCTTTTATGTGCCGGTTATTTGTGCATCGTTCCAGTCACGGTATTATGCCTTTTTTTGTTATTCTTATCTTTTATCCTCAGATTTAGTCATGGCTACACAAATGTCATGCATTTCCAGTGGAAAGATTAAAGATACATCCTGTCAGTCACATACAGCAGTGATTAGATTTCATTGTAGTTTTTTTTCATATATTCACGAGCCTATCACTTTTGATAATACCTCTCATACTGCAGTAGCATCTTAGCTTTACTTATTTAAGAAAAACAGTCATATTCTTCTTTTATGTCTCGTAGTTATCTCTCTTTATCTTTATCTGAAGTACGATCCCTGTGTCACTCGTCCATAAAGTTGTCTTTCCATTTGTCAGCAAGAATATTATCACTGGATTTGTAATCTATAGTAACCCTTTTCACTTTCCTGATTTTCCTTTCAACGATACTCTATAGCGATGGGTTTCTGATCTTGTTAACTCTCATAGTTCCTGTGTATCTGAAACAGAATCTTCTCTTCAGAAACTTAACCAAAGGAAGACTGATGAAGTTACCTGCGTTAATTGATATTGCATCCGAGTGGTTTATTGTTTTGCAAAAGAACAACAATAGACTTTGAGTTCATAGACAGATAGTTCACCTACTTTTCGAGATCAAATAGATCATGTTAAGAAGTGGTTTTGGGGTTGAGGCCCAGCCAATACAGTGGCTGCTTTCTTTTCTCCCTTACATATCAGACATTCATATTTATATATTCTTCATGCATTTCATTTGCATATCAAAATATTGCTCAAACATTCATTTGTGAACTGGAAATAAATTCAGAAGGTTATAGACATTCTGAAAAATAATGAATTGTGGGAGTTACAGTGGATGCAAACAGGCTAAGACATGTGCTCAGCTGGAAGTGTTTACATTCTGCTCACTCAGCCTATGTTATTATTATTATTTTTGTAATCACAACCTATGACGTGAAAGAATACAGCTTTGCCATAGCTGGTGTTTGCTCCCAGAAACCATTACATTGGCCTGACATGAGCAATCAGACTCCTTCTCTGTGTAGCTTTATTCCTCTGCGCTCTCTTGACCATGGTTTCAGGACTCACTCTAGTAGGTCCTCCCTGATAGAGGGATAAAATTATATAATTAAAGCTTAATTAAATCATCTGTGAAGGAGCTGAAATTTAGAAACATTCAAAAGGGTTACATAAAAGTGGTTGTGGGAATATCATTGTTCTGCAGGTTTTCATTTATTGCTTGAAACTGTCTTAAAAATTCCTGAATCTTTTGCTGTAAGAAGTGAATAGTTCAAGAAACTTTTGACAAGTGAAGGTGACTTACTGTTCATGTTAAATGGAACACTCCTGGATTATATTTCCATTATATAACTTGTAGTGCTGGTTGACTCCTCAAAGTTTAGTGCTTATATTGACTGTAATAATAATCAGTTTTAGTATCTAATACTTGAAAGATGACAAAATTGTGGTAGAAGTGTTTATGCATAAATTTACTATGTAAGATGGCCCGGTGGCCTGGTGGCTAAAGCTCCCGCTTCACACACGGAGGGCCCGGGTTCGATTCCCGGCGGGTGGAAACATTTCGACACGTTTCCTTACACTTGTTGTCCTGTTCACCTAGCAGCAAATAGGTACCTGGGTGTTAGTCGACTGGTGTGGGTCGCATCCTGGGGGACAAGATTAAGGACCCCAATGGAAATAAGTTAGACAGTCCTCGATGACGCACTGACTTTCTTGGGTTATCCTGGGTGGCTAACCCTCCGGGGTTAAAAATCCGAACGAAATCTTATCTTATCTTAAGATTTCAAAATTGTACAGTATTCTTTCCTGTGAAATATTTTGAGTACCTTTTATGGTCAGCTTCATTTGATATTTACTAAGGAATATTATGTGAAGAATAATAACCTGTTAATTTACGCTGAGTAGCCGCAAATTTACCAGTACACTAGTATTGTTGAAATCTGTGTGATACCTAGACAATGCTTCTTCTGGTCGACTTCAAACTTTTAGCGTTGGTGTCTTAGGCTACTGTACTGCATGAGTTCAAAATTACCTGTTTAATTAATTACATAATGCCATTCATGTAAATTTAATAAAAGAATAACACCTTTTCTGATCGGCCTCAAACCATAAATGCTGATATAGGTTATGAGAAAAATGATATACTATGGAATTAGGCTGTGCAAGCACAAATTTCTTATTGAATCACACAATAAAACTAGACTCTATGGATTTTGTGCAAAAAATATGGAGAATGCTTTATACTTTCAACACAGAAGTGCCTTACATAGAGACTAATTAATTATTGAAGAATGCTATGTAACCTCTGGTCTGGAACTAAAAAATTTGTCTATCAAAATGAAAATTTAAAATATTTCTAACCTACATAATTTCATAAAGACATTAAGATATTTATTTTTTTTATAAATAATGCAATATATATTAAATATTAAGCTCGATTTTATATATTTATTTTATTTACAAAGGTACGACCTGTCATATGCCCTATCAAAGTATAATAACACAGAGGTGAGTTTCAATAAAACATGTTGATTGGTTCCTGTGACATAAAGGGGAGAACAGTCTTTACAACACTCTGCAGTCCATTTTTAAATTAGCTCAACACTATGGAAATTGGCCCACCAACAATTATTGTACATACATATATGGCCAAGCACACATATACATACGTACAAATTTACATGTGCAGACACATATATGTGCTCTCTTATGCATAGATATATATGAACAATGAAGAATATTCACTTATATGCATTATACATACATACATATATATATATATATATATATATATATATATATATATATATATATATATATATATATATATATATATATATATATATATATATATATATATATATAGTGCCGAATAGGCAGAACTTGCGATTTTGGCTTAAATAGCAACGCTCATCTTGCCATATAGGACAAGTGAAAATTTGTGTATGCAATAATTTCGCCAAAATCATTCTGAACCTAACGAAAAAAATATATCTCACTGTGTTTGTTTAGTATTAAATTATTGTAAACAAATCTAAAATATATTTAGTTGGGTTAGTCTAAAATAAATTGCTCTTGTTATAATAAGGTTAGGTAAGTTTTCTAAGATTCTTTTGGAGCAAAATTAAAATTTTTTACATTAACATTAATGAAAAAAATATATCTTTAAAGGTACAAGAGAAAATTTTAGAAAGGACTTAATTTCAAATGAGTTCTTACTAATTGACCAGTTTTACATATTCGGCACGACACATATATATATATATATACATATATATATATATATATATATATATATATATATATATATATATATATATATATATATATATATATATATATATATATATATATATATATATATATATATATATATATATATATATATATATATATATATATATATATATATATATATATATATATATATATACATATATATTGGGAGGTACCACCTCTAGAACTATTATAGGGACCCTCATCCTCAGAGAAAAGAATAAACTTGCTTCAGGGAAAACTCAATATTCTCCCTGAAGCTGTTTGAGAATTTTCTCCTACCACCCCCTATATTATATATATATATATATATTTTATTTAAAGACAAAATACATTGACAGAACATTCACAAAAATACGATATAAAGTAAAACAACATAGGTAACTCAGAGCTACATCTCGAACACTTCGTCCAGCTCCCCGGCGGTGGGCCGCGTGCCCAGAATGCTGCAGGCATTTCCTCTCTGGATCGCAACACTGAGTCTCTGGAAGAGGAAGCTGGTCACCCTGTGGTCCTTTGTTTCTATGATGAGCTTTTCACCCAGCTCTGTTAGGAACTTTAGAGCACACTTGCCCCATGCTCCAAGGGTCTCTGACCCTATTGGGATTAAGTTATAGCAAATATATATTATTTTTTTATTATTTTTTTTATTATCACACTGGCCGATTCCCACCAAGGCAGGGTGGCCCGAAAAAGAAAAACTTTCACCATCATTCATTCCATCACTGTCCTGCCAGAAGGGTGCTTTACACTACAGTTTTTAAACTGCAACATTAACACCCCTCCTTCAGAGTGCAGGCACTGTACATCCCATCTCCAGGACTCAAGTCCGGCCTGCCGGTTTCCCTGAATCCCTTCATAAATGTTACTTTGCTCACACTCCAACAGCACGTCAAGTATTAAAAACCATTTGTCTCCATTCACTCCTATCAAACACGCTCACGCATGCCTGCTGGAAGTCCAAGCCCCTCGCACACAAAACCTCCTTTACCCCCTCCCTCCAACCTTTCCTAGGCCGACCCCTACCCCGCCTTCCTTCCACTACAGACTGATACACTCTTGAAGTCATTCTGTTTCGCTCCATTCTCTCTACATGTCCGAACCACCTCAACAACCCTTCCTCAGCCCTGTGGACAACAGTTTTGGTAATCCTGCACCTCCTCCTAACTTCCAAACTACGAATTCTCTGCATTATATTCACACCACACATTGCCCTCAGACATGACATCTCCACTGCCTCCAGCCTTCTCCTCGCTGCAACATTCATCACCCATGCTTCACACCCATATAAGAGCGTTGGTAAAACTATACTCTCATACATTCCCCTCTTTGCCTCCAAGGACAAAGTTCTTTGTCTCCACAGACTCCTAAGTGCACCACTCATATGTATATATATATATATATATATATATACATATATATATATATGTATATATATACATATATATATATATATATGTATATATATATATATATATATGAGTATATATATTATTCGTGCCGAGTATGTAAAACTGGTTAATTAGCAAGAACTCATTTAAAATTAAGTCCTTTCTAAAATTTGTCTTATACGTTTAAAGATATATTCTTTTCATTAATATTAATGTAAAAAATTTTAATTTCGCTCCAAAAGAATCTTAGAAAACTTACCTAACCTTATTATAACAAGAACAATTTATTTTAGCCTAACCCAACTAAATATATTTTAGATTTGTTTACAATAATTTAATGCTAAACAACCACAGAGAAATATATTTTTTTCGTTAGGTTCAGAATGATTTTTTGCGAAATTATTGCATACACAAATTTTCGCTTGCCTTTTTCAGCAAAAAAAATGTTGCTATTTAAGCCAAGATCGCAAGTTCTGCCTATTCGGCACGACATATATATATATATATATATATATATATATATATATATATATATATATATATATATATATATATATATGTGTGTGTGTGTGTGTCGTGCCGAATAGGCAGAACTTGCGATCTTGGCTTAAATAGCAACGCTCATCTTGCTTTATAGGGCAAGTGAAAATTTGTGTATGCAATAATTTCGCCAAAATCGTTCTGAACCTAACGAAAAAAATATATTTCACTGTGTTTGTTTAGTATTAAATTATTTTAAGCAAATCTAAAATATATTTTGTTGGGTTAGGCTAAAATAAATTGTTTTTGTTATAATAAGGTTAGGCAAGTTTTCTAAGTTCCTTTTGGTGCAAAATTGTAAATTTTTACATCAATATTAATGAAAAAAATATATCTTTAAACGTATAAGAGAAAATTTTAGAAAGGACTTAATTTGCGAAAATTTGTGTATACAATAATTTAGGCAAAATCATTCTAAACCTAACGAAAAAAATCTATTTCATTGTGTTTCTTTTGTATTAAATTATTGTAAACGTTTTTAAAATATATTTAGAAGGATTAGGCTAAAATAAATTGAGCTTGTTATAATAATTTTAGGTAAGTTTTCTAAGATTCTTATGGTTTAAACGCATAAGAGAAATTTTTAGAAATGACTTAATTTTAAATGAGTTCATGCTAATTGACCAGTTTTACATATTCGGCACGACATATATAAATATATATATAAATACATATATATATATATATATATATATATATATATATATATATATATATATATATATATATATATATATATATATATATATATATATATATATACTATATATATATATATATATATATATATATATATATATATATATATATATATATATATATATATATATATATATATGTATATATATATATATATATATATATATATATATATATATATATATATATATATATATATATGTATATATATATATATATATATATATATATATATATATATATATATATATATATATATATATATATATATATATATATATATATATATATATATATATATATATATGTATATATATAGATACATAGATATGTTGTGATGAATAGGTAAAATTGGTAAGTTAGCAAGAAATCCTTTAAAAATTAAGTCATTTCCAACAATTTTCTCTTATACTTTTAAAGGTATATTTTTTCCATTTATATTAATGTAAAAAAATAAAAAAATTGTACCAAAAGCACCTGAGCAAACTTACCTAACCTCATTATAACAATCGCAATTTAATTCAGACTTATCGAACTAAATTCATTTTAGACATAATTACAATAATATAATAATAAACAAACACTATGAAATATATTTTTTTTCTTTAGGTTCTGAAAGATTTTTAAGAAATTATTGCATACACAAAATTAGCTTGTTTTATTCGGCAAGAAGAGCGTTGTTATTTAAGCCAAAACATATATGTATGTCATGCCTATTCGTCATGACATATATATATGTTTGTCGTGCCGAATAGGCAAAACTGGTCAATTAGCAAGAACTCATTTAAAATAAAGAGTTTTCTAAAATTTTCTCTTATACGTTTAGATATATATTTTTTTCATTAATACTGAAGTAAAAAATTATAATTTTGCTCCAAAATAATCTTAGAAAACTTACCTAACGTTATTATAACAAGAACAATTTATTTTAGCCTAAGCTAACTAAATATATTTTAGATTTGTTTACAATAATTTAATATTAAACAAACACAGTAAAATATATTTTTTTAGTTAGGTTTAGAATGATTTTGGCGAAATTATTGCATACACAAATTTTCACTTGTCCTATATGGCAAGATGAGTGTTGCTGTTTAAGCCAAGATCGCAAGTTCTGCCTATTCGGCACGACATATATATATAAATATATATATTTATATATATATATATATATATATATATATATATATAAATATATATATATATATATATATATATATATATATATATATATATATATATATATATATATATATATATATATATATATATATATATATATGTCGTGCCGAATAGGCAGAAGATGCGATCTTGGCTTTAATAGCAACGTTCATCTTGCCATATAGGGCAAGTGAAAATTGTGTATGCAATAATTTCGCCAAAATCATTCGGAACCTAACGAAAAAAATATATTTCACTGTGTTTGTTTAGTATTAAATTATTGTAAACGAATCTAAAATATATTTAGTTGGGTTAGGCTAAAATAAATTGTTCTAGTTATAATAAGGTTAGGTAAGTTTTCTAAGTTTCTTTTGGTGCGAAATTAAAAATTTTTACATTAACTTTAATGAAAAAAATATATCTCTAAACGTATAAGAGAAAATTTTAGAAAGGACTTAATTTTAAATGAGTTCTTGCTAATTGACCAGTTTTACATATTCGGCACGACATATATATATGTATATATATATATATATATATGTATATATATATGTATATATATATATGTATATATATATATATATATATATATATATATATATATATATATATATATATATATATATATATATATATATACATATATATATCTTCTCCATGGGGAAGTGGAACAGAATTCTTCCTCCGTAAGCCATGCGTGTCGTAAGAGGCGACTAAAATGCCAAGAGCAAGAGGCTAGCAACCCCTTCTCCTGTATATATTACTAAATTTAAAAGGAAAAACTTTCGTTTTTCTTTTTGGGCCACCCCACCTCAGTGGGATACGGCTGGAGTGAAGAGGAACAGGATGTGAGTGTGGGGGAGGTGCGTGAGGCATTACGTAGAATGAAAGGGGGTAAAGCAGCTGGAACTGACGGGATCATAACAGAAATGTTAAAAGCAGGGGGGATATAGTGTTGGAGTGGTTGGTATTTGTTTAATAAATGTATGAAAGAGGGGAAGGTACCTGAGGACTGGTGGACAGCATGTATAGCCCCTTTATATAAAGGGAAGGGGGACAAAAGAAATTGTAAAAATTATAGAGGGATAAGTTTACTGAGTATACCAGGAAAAGTGTACGGTAGGGTTATAATTGAAAGAATTAGAGGTAAGACAGAATGTAAGATTGCGGATGAGCAAGGAGGCTTCAGAGTGGGTAGGGGATGTGTAGATCAAGTGTTTACATTGAAGCATATATGTGAACAGTATTTAGATAAAGGTAGGGAAGTTTTTATTGCATTTATGGATTTAGAAAAGGCATATGATAGAGTGGATAGGGGAGGAATGTGGCAGATGTTGCAAGTATATGGAATAGATGGTAAGTTAGTAAATGCTGTAAAGAGTTTTTATGAGGATAGTGAGGCTCAGGTTAGGGTGTGTAGAAGAGAGGGAGACTACTTCCCGGTAAAAGTAGGTCTTAGACAGGGATGTGTATTGTCACCATGGTTGTTTAATATATTTATAGATGCGGTTGTAAGAGAAGTAAATGCTAGGGTGTTCGGGAGAGGGGTGGGATTAAATTGTGGGGAATTAAATACAAAATGGGAATTGACACAGTTGCTTTTTGCTGATGATACTGTGCTTATGGGAGATTCTAAAGAAAAATTGCGAAGTTTAGTGGACGACTTTGGGAGTGTATGTAAAGGTAGAAAGTTGAAAGTGAACATAGAAAAGAGTAAGGTGATGAGGGTATCAAATGATTTTGATAAAGAAAAATTGGATATCAAATTGGGGAGGAGGAGTATGGAAGAAGTGAATGTTTTCAGATACTTGAGAGTTGACGTGTCGGCGGATGGATTTATGAAGGATGAGGCTAATCATAGAATTGATGAGGGAAAAAAGGTGATTGGTGCGTTCAGGTATATGTGGAGTCAAAAAACATTATCTATGGAGGCAAAGAAGGGAATGCATGAAAGTATAGTAGTACCAACACTCTCATATGTGTGTGAAGCTTGGGTCGTGAATGCAGCAGCGAGGAGACGGTTGGAGGCAGTGGAGATGTCCTGTCTAAGGGCAATGAGTGGTGTAAATATTATGCAGAAAATTCGGAGTGTGGAAATGAGTAGGTGTGGAGTTAGTAAAAGTATTAGTCAGAGGGCTGAAGAGGGGTTGTTGAGGTGGTTTGGTCATATAGTGCGAATGGATCAAAGTAGAATAACATGGAGAGCATTTAAATCTGTAGGGAAAGGAAGGCGGTGTAGGGGTCGTCCTCGAAAAGGTTGGAAGGAAGGGGTAAGGGAGGTTTTGTGGGCGAGAGGCTTGGACTTCCAGCAGGCTTGCGTGAGCTTGTTCGATAGGAGTGAATGGAGACGAATGGTATTTGGGACCTGACGATCTGTTGGAGTGAGAACAGGGTAATATTTAGTGAAGGAATTCAGGGAAACCGGTTATTTTCATATAGCCGGACTTGAGTTCTTGAAATGGGAAGTACAATGCCTGCGCTCTAAAGGAGGGGTTCGGGATATTAGCAGTTTGGACGAATATGTTGTGTGTCTTTGTACATATATGTTTCTAAGCTGTTGTTTTCTGAGCACCTCTGCAAAAACAGTGATTATGTGTGAGTAAGGTGAAAGAGTTGAATGATGATGAAAGCATTTTCTTTTTAGGGATTTATTTTCTTTTTGGGTCACCCTGCCTCGGTGGGAAGACGGCCGACTTGTTAAATATATATATATATATATATATATATATATATATATATATATATATATATATATATATATATATATACATATATATATATATATATATATATATATATATATATATATATATATATATATATATATATATATATATATATATATATATATATATATGTATTCATATATATATATATATATATATATGTATTCATATATATATTTTTTTATTTTTTTTTTTTTTTTTTTAAATTTTTTTATATAGGGAAGTACCACCTCTATGGCTGGAATGGGGACCCTCATCCTCAGAGAAGACAATAAACGTACCTCAGGGAAAACTCAAGGTTCTCCCCGGAGCTGTTTGAATATTTTCTTCTCCTACCACCCCCTATATTTATATTCTATGTGAACATTTATTAATAAACAAAATACATTTACAGAAAAAAAACATAAACATGAATACAATGGCACAATGTATCAAAGATGATGAATTTCCTCCAGCTCCTCCGAGGCTGGACGTGAACCAAGTATGCAGCAAGCATTTCCCCTCTGGATGGCGACGCTGAGGCGCTGGAACATGAAAGTGGCTGCCCTTGGGTCCCTGGTGGTGTCGATGAGTCTGGAACCCAAGTCTTTAAGGAAACGTGTGGCATTTTTTCCCCATGATCCCAAGGTCTCTGATCCCACTGGGACAAATTGATACTGTTGGCTAATGTCCCTGTACTTGCTGATCTTGTACTCCTCCCTGTTGTCAGCAGCTCCTCCCTGTCGCCCCACACTGTGATGGATATAGGTGTCAGCCAGTGTGGACACACATGTATAGTCCCATGCTAAGAGCTTGCCATTCTTCCAAGGATAGATGGTGATCCCGTCGGGGCGGTTTGCTGGGTTGTGGGTATTGTTTGCTGCAAGTGATCGTGGCTCCCTCTCGGCAGGGCATCCAGCTGTAGCAAGGGTTCTCTTAATGATGTCGTTGACCTCATTGTGTCTTGCATGCCAGCCCTTGGTTTTGGAACAGTTAAGACCATGTAGACCGTATTGGTCTGCTTGCACTTCGCCGCAAATACACATATATTCTGTGTGAATTGGGGCAGCAAGGCGCAGAGCCACTGCAATACGGAGGGTCTTAGGGTCGAGTCGCGTTCCCATTGCCGATATGGGAACTGTTTGGAGGAAGTCCCCGGAGTGAGGTGCACTCACAGCCTGGAGGCGGGCAATCTCCCTATCTGATGTTGCAGCCCTGAGCATGTTGGCAAGCACCTTTTCAGCAATTGGGCTATCCCAATTATATATATATATATATATATATATATATATATATATATATATATATATATATATATATATATATATATATATATATATATATATATATATATATGTGTGTGTGTGTGTGTGTGTTTACAGTGAAACATATAAGTGAACAGTATTTAGATAAGGCTAAAGAGGTCTTTGTGGCATTTATGGATTTGGAAAAGGCGTATGACAGGGTGGATAGGGGGGCAATGTGGCAGATGTTGCAGGTGTATGGTGTAGGAGGTAGGTTACTGAAAGCAGTGAAGAGTTTTTACGAGGATAGTGAGGCTCAAGTTAGAGTATGTAGGAAAGAGGGAAATTATTTCCCAGTAAAAGTAGGCCTTAGACAAGGATGTGTGATGTCACCGTGGTTGTTTAATATATTTATAGATGGGGTTGTAAGAGAAGTAAATGCGAGGGTCTTGGCAAGAGGCGTGGAGTTAAAAGATAAAGAATCACACATAAAGTGGGAGTTGTCACAGTTGCTCTTTGCTGATGACACTGTGCTCTTGGGAGATTCTGAAGAGAAGTTGCAGAGATTGGTGGATGAATTTGGTAGGGTGTGTAAAAGAAGAAAATTGAAAGTGAATACAGGAAAGAGTAAGGTTATGAGGATAACAAAAAGATTAGGTGATGAAAGATTGGATATCAGATTGGAGGGAGAGAGTATGGAGGAGGTGAATGTATTCAGATATTTGGGAGTGGACGTGTCAGCGGATGGGTCTATGAAAGATGAGGTGAATCATAGAATTGATGAGGGGAAAAGGGTGAGTGGTGCACTTAGGTGTCTGTGGAGACAAAGAACTTTGTCCTTGGAGGCAAAGAGGGGAATGTATGAGAGTATAGTTTTACCAACGCTCTTATATGGGTGTGAAGCATGGGTGATGAATGTTGCAGCGAGGAGAAGGCTGGAGGCAGTGGAGATGTCATGTCTGAGAGCAATGTGTGGTGTGAATATATATATATATATTTATATATATATATATATATATATATATATATATATATATATATATATATATATATATATATATATATATATATATATATATATATATATATATATATATAGTGCTGAATATGTAAAACTGGTCAATTAGCAAGAACTTATTTAAAATTAAGTCCTTTCTAAAATTTTCTCTTATTCATTTAAAGATATGTTTTTTTATTAATTATAATGTAAATTTTTTTTAATTTTGCACCAAAAGAATCTTAGAAAACGTACCTAACCTTATTATAACAAGAACAATTTATTTTAGCCTAACCTAACTAAATATATTTTAGATTTGTTTACAGTAATTTAATACTAAACAAACACAGTGAAATATATTTTTTTCGTTATGTTCAGAATGATTTTGGCTAAATTATTGCATACACAAATTTTCACTTGTTCTATATGGCAAGATGAACGTTGCTATTTAAGCCAAGATCGCAAGTTCTGCCTATTCGGCACGACATTTATATATATAAAGTCCAGAAGAGATGACCCTTCCCAGTGCTGATGGTGGAGTTTAGAATATTGTTAGTGCGTAGCGTACACGAGAGGAGGATTATATACATATAGTGCTCATGACGAGTGGAAAACATCGTGAATATGAGAATATATCGTGCACTGGAGGACAAAAAAAAAAACCTCGTGCTCTGGAGGAGAGAAAGACTTCGTTCACTGGAGGAGGTGAAGACGTCGTGCCCTGGAGGAGGTGAAGACGTCGTGCCCTGGAGGAGGTGAAGACGTCGTGCACTGGAGGAGGTGAAGAGTTCCGGAAATGGAAAACTGTTTAGACTGGAAAATATAAACAGGATGAATGGAACATATTGTGCAAAAAAGACGAACACATGTACATGCACAGGGTGAAATGATAATGTTTATTTAAAACAAAAGTCCTGTAAAGAGAAAGCGGAACATAATGCACTGAAGATAATTATGAACAAGTAGTGCATCGGAGTGGAACACAAACACTTAGTTGACAGGAGATGAACCTAAACATGTCTAGCACTAGAAAAGATTAATATGGAAGTTGCAATCTCAGTTTCTCTATGTGTACTCCGAGTGTACATACCTCCACGTACACACTTGCTCTTCCCTGAAGCTACTGTTCTTAATTGATCAAAAATCGTCTTCAGAGAGGATTGACTAACTGAAAACGAATTCCTTAATTAATATAACAATCAGTCAGGGAAAATGGTGTTAGTTTCTAGAGTTAAATCAATGAAAATTTTAAAGAGGTATCCTTACAGAATAATGATGATCTTTATTGAAGGTTGGCACAAAGCTCTATTGTAACAGACGCTATAGCAAGAAATTTTCTACATCAATAAAATAGGGTGAAAGCAACTTCATATCCTGAATTAGTCTCAGCGCCATCTGCAGAAATGGTAAGAAACCTTCCATATAGGGATGTATTAATACGCCTATTTATGGAAATATAGGTGTAACCAGTGAAACTAATTGTAAGCATCAATTTAGCATCATTAATGACCCGATTTCTGGAAGCCATAAGGGAAATATCTGGGTCACGCTGAAAGGGAAAAGTAATGTAAAATGTGAATTGAATCATAGAACGAGTGAGAAGCATTTTTCCAGGAAAACACCAAAGTGACGACGGCTCCAGCGAGAAAGTCTTCGAATGTAATAAAATATCTCAGGGAATTAAGATGAGTCTGAACTAGATGTATTACTTTCACCGTGTGATCCGAGAAAGTTATCTTCATCTTGTGTTGCCGAAATACAGAGTGCAACGTAAGTATCTAACGCATTTAAACATCAGAATTAAGAAACTGAATAGAGTCAGATACTGTATTCACACTTTATCACGAAGACACTAATATCTGAATTTCTTAAAAAATCTTGGAAACTTATTATACAGACAGCCCAAATGTAATTCAAACTTTCCACTAAAAAAAAACCAGCATCACAACCCAAACTGAAGAAACAGTCTCTTATTGCTTTTGAGAAATCAGTATTCTAAAATACCTAAGTACATTGAGTAGGAAGCCGCTCATAAACTGCATTATCATATTATCAGTGCTGATGGGGGAGGTAAATTATCACAAGGAAATCACAATTTCAGTTTTTCCACCTGCCAAGAAAAAAAAAAATTTGAAGAGCACAGGACAAAATCAATCCAAACTACTCTCATTTGCCAGCGTTTAAGTATGAAAGTAGGTAAATAATTAAATTCAATAAAGCTCTGGATACATTATGAACATTTAGATATCACGTATGCATAACATAATGTAGAGTTAACATAGACTAACTAACTCATTATAGTCAAAGATTGTGATTTATTTCTGATCAGAAGAGACATTCCCCAGTTATTTCAGAGGAACTAAACTGATGAATAAAATTGACACATTAATACATACATAATCAAAAATCAAGGCAAACAAAATAATCATCTACATAGCTTAAAACAAGAAATATGCTTGATCTATTCTATCAGACCAGTTACTTACAAACATCTGTTCAAAATAATGCAACACTGTAAAATACCAGTACTTAGTTTCGAGGTTAAAAGGGAGAAACTGGCATCTACACACATTATTAAATATACCAGCCCTCTGCTCTGTAAATTACAAGAATACTGAAATTTTAAAGCCGTTTAGAGGTTTTCTCCAGCTATCACGTGTAAAGGAAAATCTTGGTATGGCCTACATAACATTGTTCATACACTACACATAAGTTCAAAGAGCTTCATAATTTTTCCCTACATGAAGAACATCACTTATGAACATTTGAAACCGTTCAAATAAAACATTCTTGACGAATAAACAGGAAACATTTTGATAAATTAGACACATGTGCAACTTTTGGGTATCTTTATTGAGGAAACGTTTCGCCACACAGTGCCTTCATCAGTCCATGCAAAGGAGAATCTTGAAGAACAGGAGAATGAGGTAATCAGTCCCTCAACCTTGAGTCGATGTGTTCAGTCCATCAATCTTGAATAGAATACGGCATACGTGCGGAGAAGCAGCTTATAAACCGTAGACAGGAGAGGTGCAGCAGTCGTAGGTGGTGTCACATTTGTTCAATGTGGAAGTAGGTCGTGCCCTAGGGTTAGGCAAGCGAAGAATTCCCAAGTATTAAGATCCCAAGAAGTTGCAGTGTCTGACAGGTTTGTAGATGAATGGTTCAGAGAACCGACATGTTGATAAATTAGACACATGTGTCTAATTTATCAACATGTCGGTTCTCTGAACCATTCATTTAAGGAAACATTTTGTTTAGTTTGTTCCAAAAATAAAAACGCCTTTAAAACGCTATTTTTTTTCTCATTTAAATTCCATTTAAAATCCTCATCTGTCCGATAAAAAAAAATATTGAATTTTTATTTATATTTAAATTTACTTAGAAAAAACAGGCAAATTGAAACACTTACAATTGAAAACTCATACAAACCTTCTTTCAGTTTATATGCACAAGTATTTCTAATTATTATATGGGAAAAATATTAATAAATTTGGTAAATTGATGTTTTCACAACTCAAAGTGAACTTAATTTAATTTAATTAAGCCCCCAACGTTGAAATAATATATATTCTTTAGTAATTGATCTGATTCAAACTGGCCCCAGTTTTATTTATTTCATTTAACTTGAAATTTGCACCTACTCAGGCAACTTATGGGTTATTGTCCTTCTTATGGAAAGCATCAATACTATTTTGAATCCTATTACTTATTTATTGAATTTCATAATTCATTCAATAAAACTGGCAATTGTGAATTCATGCTATCTAATAGGAATGTGATCGATATCGACAAATTAGCTAAGACAAATACAAAACTTAAGTATTCCAGTATGCTGAGAATGAGTTTAACAGCTCCGATCACAAGTAAGCTGTACATGTCAGTTGTTCCAAGAATTTATTCCTACTTATCGTTCACAAGAATTGAGTGAAGCCATCAAGAATTGTAAGCGAAAGCAAAAAGAAAAGTAGGAAGAAAAAAAAAATGGCAAACACTTGAAGGGCCTTCCACTGGGATAGTATAAACAGATGTGTTTCCGTCACTGCGATGCGAGAAAGATATCCCCATATTGCATAACCCAAGTCCCGTCTACCAGAATGCAGGTAAGAGGAATAGTTCAAAGAGCTTTATAAGTTTGCACTGCATGTAAGGATGCATTGAGGATCTGAAGCATTTATAAGAGGCATATCAAAATTACATAATTTAAAGTGGTAAATTAGAGCATACACAACCCATATTCTATTCAAACAATTCCACTAAGACACGTCAGCTTTGATATCAAATTGAGAAGATATTCTGTAGTTACCTAAAAAAATCCAGTTCAATAACATATACACAAACATATTTGGTTGCATTATCAATTTATCACCGCTAAAGCTTGAAACAAACTGAATACAACACCACTCAGAAATTACCGCGTGAAAAAATAATAATTCAACTTCACCAACTTCTTAATAGAGAAAGCAAGTTAAGACATACAGAGGGAAAATTGAGTAATTAACATGCAATTTTTTTTTTGAACAAGGTTTCTAAGACAAACTGATGTCATATGCAAATTAAATTACTTTTCTTAGATTTAGCATAAGAGTCTGGAAGACATTCGTACTGCATTATGATGTCAACGAGATAAAGTCAGTTGATTAAATGAAAATGCTGGCCCACAGATGGCTCCAACTTCATCCTGTTCCCTACTTGTATGTTTCTTAACAATATAAAAATGCTTTCAAATGTGCTAATGTAGGTAACAGCTCTTAGCCTATCAATAAAGTTAGGAATTCTTAACTTGTAAATAGTTTGTCAACAAAGCTAGTCAAATAAAGCTAGTCAAATAAAGCTAGTCAAATAAAGCTAGTCAAATAAAGCTAGTCAAATAAAGCTAGTCAAATAAAGCTAGTCAAATAAAGCTAGTCAAAACGAAGTTTCCTTCGTTGGCTGCACATTAACACTAAGAGTTCAAATCTGACGAGGCGATGCATATACAATTTATAGTAGATAGTCATACAAGTTACAGTAGATAGTCATACAAGTTACAGTAGATAGTCATACAAGTTACAGTAGATAGTCATACAAGTTACAGTAGATAGTCATACAAGTTACAGTAGATAGTCATACAAGTTACAGTAGATAGTCATAAAATTTACAGTAGATAGTCATACAAGTTACAGTAGATAGTCATACAAGTTACAGTAGATAGTCATACAAGTTACAGTAGATAGTCATACAAGTTACAGTAGATAGTCATACAAGTTACAGTAGATAGTCATACAAGTTACAGTAGATAGTCATAAAATTTACAGTAGATAGTCATACAAGTTACAGTAGATAGTCATACAAGTTACAGTAGATAGTCATACAAGTTACAGTAGATAGTCATAAAATTTACAGTAGATAGTCATACAAGTTACAGTAGATAGTCATACAAGTTACAGTAGATAGTCATACAAGTTACAGTAGATAGTCATCAATACATAGTCATAAAATTTACAGTAGATAGTCATACAAGTTACAGTAGATAGTCATACAAGTTACAGTAGATAGTCATACAAGTTACAGTAGATAGTCATACAAGTTACAGTAGATAGTCATACAAGTTACAGTAGATAGTCATAAAATTTACAGTAGATAGTCATAAAATTTACAGTAGATAGTCACAAAATTTGCACCCACACATCCTGAAACAATCAATAAACAAAATTTCAGTTATTTCTTGCGATGCAGCTTTAGCTGAAGATTAAAGCCGTTTTTTTTTTTTCATGAAGGGTCATATTGCGCTTGTAGAATAGAAGACGTTCAGATTCTATTTAAGGAACGGGACGATACATGCAGTTCCTTAGATCAAGAGCCCCTCGTTACCATCCAGGAAAAATAATGCAACAGTAGAAACTAATACTATATCATTTCCAGATCAAAAGAAATTGCACCTATATATTCTGTTAAATATAAAATCCATTTCCTCAGTAGGATACACAACTGTTGAAATTTTGAAGCCTGTCACATGAGGCTTTCTGAAGTTTCTAAACAAAAGTACAGTGGACCCCCGCATAACGATCACCTCCAAATGCGACCAATTATGTAAGTGTATTTATGTAAGTGCGTTTGTACGTGTATGTTTGGGGGTCTGAAATTGACTAATCTACTTCACAATATTCCTTATGGGAAAAAATTCGGTCAGTACTGGCACCTGAACATACTACTGGAATGAAAAAAGTTCGTTAACCGGGAGTCCATTTATATGGGGATATCCTACGTAAGCTTGTTCATAGGGCACCAACCAATACAAATAGATCCACCAATCTTGTCCCACATACATTATACCAGCACTGAATATTTGGATACTATTGAAATGGACAATTCTCGAGATATATACTAACATTTGTGGACATAGAATTTTTTTTTAATGAGATTGTTCCAAAAAATAGGGAGGTGTATCCTGGTTAAATTTAAAAACGATCTGACAATTGGAATTTTATTAATTTTAGCTTTCTTTTCTCATTTATATTCTACTTTCAGTTATTTAGTCCTAAAAAAATAATATTTGATTTTTACTTTTTAAGAAAATTTGATCTTATAAAAGTGGTTTAAGAAATTTCCAATTTACACATATATAATTTTGCCATGTGTCTTAAAGAATGCAGTAGTATCTTTTATATTTTTAAGCCGGTCAGAAGAAACCTTCTTTCGTTATACAATGTAAATGAAAATCACTGTTTATGCAAGAAAATTGGCAAATTGTGAGTAATGTTACACAACAGCAGCACGAAGCTTGTGTTCGGGGGCTCTGTGAGGTTTGTCTAAAAAAATAGAGGGAAAAAATGGTTTAATTTTTATATGGCATGACTCTAGTATCGTCTTCGCAATATGGGTAATATATAAAATGTTATAGCTGACTTTGAAGAACTGAAACACTTATGCAACGTATGGGAATCTTTATTGAAGAAACGTTTCGCCACACAATGGATTCATCAGTCCAATACAAATTAGAAATGGGTAAGGAGAGGAGGAATTTGAGGTAATCAGTCCCTCAGCCTGGAATCGACGTGTTCAGTCCATCACTCTCGTAGGAAGTGCAGCATAGGGCCAGATTGGACTGATGAAGACACTGTGTGGCGAAACGTTTCTTCAGTTAAGATTCCCATATGTTGCATAAGTGTCTCAATTCTTCAACTTGTCGGTTTTCAAAACCATTCATCACACAGTTAACTTTACATGAAGATAAAAAGACAAGAACAATTAACCAACTGGATATGACCGAAATGGCAATATCTTGTATTTTAAAATTGTTGATTTGTTTTTTATTTTCTTTTAGAATTTTTTTGAGTAAATATAAAAATGGTAAAGCCTATTGCAAATGAACGTTGGTCTTTAGTTAAATCACGATTGTTCAATAACGTGTGCAAAAATCATGACATTATATTCACAAGTAATTGAAAAAACGATATTAAAGGGAGAACAGCATATGAGAAAAACAAAAACAAAAATATTATCTATAAAATCTATGGATGTGAAACCTTATGAGTCACGAGCACGAGCGACACACTTCCCCTTCTAGATCAGAACGTTAACTGAGAGCGGACACTATACTGAACTTTGAAGTAACTTGAAAAATGATGCCATACTCGATATTTTCTGGAAACTAACACAAAACTAATAATATTTGACAAAATTGAAAAAAATATAATATATGACAGCGTCTCGTTTTAATGACGTCATCCAATATAATTTTAAAATTGCTATAAAAATACTTAGAAAAATGGTACAAATTGTACCAAAATGTGGCCAGATTTATGCACTAATTTATTAGACACTTTCCTCCCCTGTCCAGAAAGCCACACCAGTAGAGAAAATCTAATGCCGATCCGAATAGTCATTCTCCAGTTATGGCAAGGAGTCTACTATAATGGATAATTTGCCCGAACATAAACAACACATAATGGTTACTATCCTGACTATAAGAGGCATCAATCGTGAAATACTGAAGCTGACCAGAAGATTTAACTGAAATTCATTTAAAATTACTAAATAAGAAAAAAACTTAACACTATTTTACACATAAAATGGGAAAATCTGAACGTACTGTATTTAACTGAATTTGTTGGCAAAATTTTTCAAACGTTTGATGCTACTTTATTGAAAGCATCCACGATACTAGTAATAGGTTAAACAATTTTGGTTAGAGGGCACCTATACATGGCACTGTGTCTAGACCTGACCCTAGATACCGTGCACCAGTGCTGAAAAGTTGAAGGTGTTCGGAAGAGGCCTTTTCGAGTTATGAGAAAAAAAAATTGAGGAAGGAAAACGAAAAGTATGTTTCCAGAGATATTTAATTAAATATATTTTGGTCACTGCACGAAGTGAGAAAGATAACTTCTTATTGTATTAACCCTGTAAGCTATACCTCCATGCATACAACTGGAACAATGCAGAATAAGTTTGTAATGCAGGTATATAATTGCACTGAATATTTGAAGCCAATCGGAGAGGGCATTCACAAGTTATCATTTGGAAACTAATACAAAAATTTCGTCAATAAAACAGGCGTATTAGGACACACAGCCAATATCTAATATCTTCCACTGAATCACGAAATCTTAAGCTAAACTGAAAAGGTATTCTCGTGCTAGTTCAGAGATCAATATCCTAAACAACAACAGCACATTAAGCTTGAAGTAACTCAGAACTTGAATTATCACGTTATCAGAGCTGAAAGAATGAAAATAATCTGATGCGAGACTCAGAAATTATCGCTTTAAAAGCGGCATTTCTGTTTCCCCATTTTTTTTTTTTTTTCAGAAAATAAAATTGGGACCTACACAGACTGGTCATCTTTTAAGGAGGTAAATAAGTATAATAATTAAGTAAATAAGGAAGAACGATAGTAAGAAAGATTTATATTTGTAATCAAATTTCCAGCAATGATCTTGACGGAACACAGGTGATACACGCACATAAAAGTACATAAAAGTAAGACACATATGCAACAGTTTGACATCTTTATTCCGAAACGTTTCGCTTACACAGTAGGCTTCTTCAGTTGAATACAGAAGAGTTTAGCAGAGTAGAGATATAATGAGGAAGTAATCAGTCCATCACACTTAACAACAACAGAATTGTATCTTACTACAGAAGACACCTTTGACAAATGTTTCAAGTGAAAAGGTTTGGATTTGAGAGGGACGTGACCTCTCAGTGATGACCTTCTTTCTTCTACTAGTGATCTGCATCTCACCTTCCGACAATATATTTAAACTTCACACTGTTCCGGACTATGGACCAAACTCGTTATCCAGGCTTAGGGACTGACCACCTCAAAACTACGTCTTTAAGGGTGATGGACTGATTGCATCGTCTTCATATCTCTACTCTGATAAGCTTTTCCGTATTCGACTGAAGAAGCCTACTGTGTAGGCGAAACGTTTCGGGATAAAGATACCAAACAATTGTATATGTCTTACTTATCAACCTGTCGGTATTATATATCATTTGCATATTCATTATATATATTTTACATAGGAAAATTCAATAAAATCAAACACTCTGACTTATTTTTAAGTGAAGAGATATTATCTAATTAGCTCAATGAAAGCAATTTGTTTAATAAAATTGGCACTTTAAAACTTGCCCAAGCTATCACATTATAACTTACTGACGCTATTAAGAGATAGCTTCCTTGGAGGGTAAACACATCGGCACTGTAAGTAAAAACCATCCAGAAAATGCGTTTTCCAGTTATTGAACAGAATTTTGCAATATTTGCATCTACGTAGTCTGAACCCATAAAACGTTTCATCCATTACATTCAGTGCATCGGTCATTAATGATTAATGAAGTTTTCAATTCATTTATTTTAAATAGAGGACAACGTAAATCGTGCATGATCATGTAGCGTCTAAGGCGAGCGAGGTATCCAAGCCAGGGGAAGATAATTCCATTTCCTAGGATCATGATCCCCTGACCAGAATCAAGATAAAGCAATGTAATAATGAAAAATAATACTATAACATTTTTATATTAAAAGTAGGAAAGTGGCACTTGTATAGTGATTAAATATAACGACATTCTAAGAAGGTCAGACGAGTGCTAAAATTCGAAGCCCATTCGAGGAGTCTTGCTTCAGTTTTCGCACGGTGACAATAAATTGGAATGGCATAACAGCATTGTTCACTGGGTACCCAAGCTAGTAAATAGTCGCATGAATCTTGCACGAGGTACTGCATAACAGTGTTTAAAATTGTAAGTCGATCTAAAAAGGCGTTCTCGGGTAATGCATTTCTTGGAAGGAAAAAACTCTCAATTTTGCTGAGATTATTTCGAAAATAGGAAAGTCTGCTTTCCTAGTTGTATTCTATTTAAAATTCTTTACAATCCTGAAATAAAAAAATATTTTTAAGAAAATCTCAATTGATAAAATTGGCTATAAAATAAGAAATTGACAATCCAGTACCCAAAATACTTCCACTGAAGATTTCCCACCATTTAGGATTTGAAGCTGAACAGTAGAGACATTATCTAGGCTTCACATATAGCACAGGATATACATCATCAGGGGTGTAGGTCGCTCAGCATATATAAATGCTCAGGATTTACCTTAATCTCTGTTTTAGAGTTTATTCTTGGCTGGTGACGAAAACATCACAGTTAAGGCTTAATCTCCCTCGTGTAGTTGATATGCTTTAAACTCCATCAACCAGCCAACAGAACACCAACCAACCATAACACTGGGAACGATTTGCTTAAAAACATTTAGGTGAGCGACAAGCTTTGTTTTCATAAAATCCAAGAATGAGGCCGATTAGAAATTGCATTCTCCAGTAATTGATCTTAGATTTAGAATTTTGCCACCGAAGCGGCTAGTTTATTCTACATCCCATTTCCATCCTATGGACGGTAGCGCAAAATCATATTGGAAAACAATAGGACTAGGCTCGAAAAGCATTAACGAGTTACTCCATGAATTTACTTATCTACGAATAAGTCGTCACAGTGGAGAATAGATCTACTGAGGCTTCGAACTGCATCTCTATAAAATTCAGTTTTACTATTTTCTTTTCCGTTTGTATTATTCCTAATGCTAGATACAAAGTTATATCCTGTATCTGATTTAGGGCACTATTTTTTGGCTAACCTTTAAATTTTATCATTAAAGAGCTATTTAATGTGTAATGGAAACCATAACTACTGTACGTTAATTCATTTGTCCAAGATATGAGTATATATTTTTACTCCAATGAACACGTTGCTCGAGTCATTAAATTAAAAAAGAATCTTCATTGATGACACTGAATCATTAATAAACATAATGTCGAATTCAGTGTAATAAGTTAACTTTAGCGTTATTTTGAAGGCAAACACAGTTTGCAGTCTAGACTCCCAATTGTTAATTCTTATGCCTAACTCAAGAGCATAATGTAACCCTGCCAGTAGGCTCCTTCTTAAATTATTACTAAGAGGTAAGCGAGAAAGTTCTTGAGCAGTTGCCTTTGCAAGTGATTTAAAAGGGGGCTCAGAGTTATGTGATATTAAATCTACACAACTTCCATGAAGGAGAGAAATGCTCTTGACTTACAGTCATTGAGATCATGCACGTTATAAAACCTAATATAATTGCATGTTTCCACATTCATTTAGATTCATGTGTATTTACTTCAAGACATTTAGTATGATTTGTAGCGACAGTGGATTATTTCTGAACATTCTAATGCAAAGCACAGTGTTAATCTTAATTATTCTACCACTGATACTACGAAACCCAAGCTCTTCCTTATATTAAGAACCCTGGTAGATTTAAGACAGCCCAGAATAATTCCGAAGGCTTCGTTTTGCATTAGTTCCAAATGCTGGAGAGAATTTTCCTTACTTAATATTAACATAGGCAAAGTATGATCAATTAAGTATCGAATATAGGCTATGTACATCATTCTCAATATTGTCACATTAGTCCCATAGTTGGGGTTGTAGCCAGCAACAGCTTTGCTTGTCTTATTAACTTGTGATATGTTGGATATATTGAAGTGTACGTCTACACTAAGATATCTATAATATTTAACGTAGCTGATGTTTTCACCCAACAGATGGGTGGTGAATGTCGTTTGCTTGCCAATAACTTTGTTTTAGATAAAGATATATTTCGAGGCCTAATACAAATTATTTGAACCTCGTTAGGTATGGAACTCACCTTCTTATGTCTTATTGTATTGATCATGATGTCACCACCATAGTTTATAGCTGTATATTTAGTGAGGCAGGTAGAGCATATAGGAGAGCATTAATCATAACATTACATAGAATGGGACTAAGAATCAATGCCTAATGTTTAACTAGGGACATTTCATTAAAGTCAATTCTAAAGCCTTGATAGACAACAGAGGAGGAGCTATGTGACAGATTACCTTTATTCGACAAAGTTACCATCATCATTCATTTCAGTTAGTTCATGTAGTATAACGGTTTAGTTTGCGATACCAAATACAGATTTTAGATCTAGAAATGTGGTAAAACTAACAGTAGCATGTGTAACGAGAAAGGTGGAAATACAGTTCAACTCTTTCTCTTTTGATGAAGCCATAGAGATTAGTCGAAAGTTGATGACTGTTATTATTGTATAGTCTATTTCATATCATTCTTTCAATTGTTTAACCAAGAAAACTAGTTAAGGAAATTAGACTATATGTATCACTCTGTTGCGGTTTATGGATAAGAACAATGAGACAATTGGTCCAGGAATAAGGAGAAACACCCTCGATGTAACTAAGATTATACAAACATTATATAAAAGGTTAAGAGGGACCTGCCTAAGAGTTTTTAGGATATCATAAGTTATACCATCCTTTCCAGGGAAGACTGGTCGACCTATATTTAATGCGTTATCTGATTCCTACTTGGTGAAGAGTTAATCATTCTCATCAATATTTTGTCTGATGTCTGACAAAATTAATCAATTTCTCTCTTCCTTGAGAAACACTCTCATATGAGATGGAAGATTCTTATCTCTGGACTCTTTGGACCAGTAATTTATGAGGCATTTACTTTGTCAAGTGTAAATGGATGAGTAGCAAGAGCATTCTTTTTCTTGTTTATTTCATCTATTCTTTTCCAAGATAAATGTAAAGGGGTAGATCTTTTTAATCCACGAACAAATCTTTCCCCTTTCTGTTGCCTAAGTTCTTGTTTTCTCTTTCTTGTATTTGTCAGTGTAGCTTGGAAAGTGTTGAGTTAGTCTGGGTGTCTACATTCACGATACTTTTTACCAATCTAGTTACATGTGTTAAACTGCGTAATTGTGGAACATAATAGTACTTATGGCAGTGCTGTCATTTTTGGTGGAAGTTTCATGCCCTCTTTTTCTTTCCCCTTGATCTATGAGCAATTTCTCAATAGTGGCAACTAAATCATCATTGAACATTTGTGTACCAAGGGGATCACAATTCTTATTCCACTGATCCAAGCTGTTTCTGAATTTATCTTTGTGCTTTGGGTTAAGAATGAGGTTTTTTTTTTCATCTTCCTTATTTAGATCCGTGATTGCCGATCAAAACTGACAGTCGTAAGTCTTGGAGTGTGACCAGTTAGTAGATCATCAATTTTGGCAAGAGACATGCACCCGAATGATACATTATATCCAAGGCACAGATCAAATATGCCGCCATGTTTATGGGAAGGCTTAATTGTGCTTATAATTCTAACATTATTATGCTCATTTAGAAAATTCACTAGTTTAGTTCCATTGATGCTTGTTTTATATTCTCCATTATTCTTTAATTTGACATTATAGTCTGCAAGAACGAGGGTAGGTTCACTCTTCATGTGATCTGGTAAAGCATCAGGTGGAAACTGATTAGCTAAGGTATAAAGGAAGAGGATGTTGAGAGAACACCTTGAATTCATATACTTGACATCATGATATTGTTTACTCGACTGTAGAGCAAGGAGTAAAACTGGTAACTTTTTCCTAACATAAACTGCACAACAGTTAATTGACATTAAGTTATGCGTTACATATCCTGGTGACCTAGATGGAGGTACCCCAACTCATAACATTCATTCCAGAAAACAAGTGACATCAGGATTCTTAGCTGCGGAACCGGTTCCTGAAGGATGCAATGTACTATGAAAAATATGTAATGTATTCATTGTAATAATTTATTACAACTTTTTTCTCGTGAGATGGTGAGACTACAGTACTAAAACAATAGTGTGAAACACTTGAAAGAAAATTATAGTTTGTACCTTCTTATTTTCACAACCTCTTTCTTTTAACATTTCTCGGCATTTTACTAGCATATTCCCAGGCAACGAATCAAACTTTTCAAATTTTTCTTAAAATAAATTAAATTAGCACGTAATCAAACTAAGCCGATCAGAAGATGTAGGTAGTAAATATATATGTTATCACTGTTTATTCATCCAAATTAATAAATTGGTACTAGCGTTTTCTAGTAACTGAAACAAGCATTAATTCAAGAAACCACACCAGTAGTGAAGACCTGAAACAGATTTAAAGAGGTATTCAGTAGCTCTAGCACGGATTCCAACGATTAACTGGTTTACTTTACCGACAAATTGGCCAGCAAGCAAGAAACACTTGAATGGGAACTGTTCGTAAGAATCACGTGAAATTAAATATTGAAGCCGTTCAGAAAAAGTAAACTAAAAAATTATTTAACTTGATTTAACCGGAAAAAAATAATTGTTCAATATTTTACACATGATATTGTCAAATCTGCACCAAAAATCTTAAACTGTACTCAACCCATACCATGATGCTGGGAACGGGTTCAACAATTTTAGTCATAGGGCGCCGGCACACGCTGACTGTTCCTACAATTTGATCCTAATTGCTGTGCATAAACGATAATTTTTTTAAAGCCGATTCTCTGAGATCTTCTAGAGTTACAAGTAAATCATAAAGAAAAGCTGGAGAGAAAAAAAAAAGAAAAACAATTCAAGCAACCTCATACGGATCCCGCTTCGGGGATACCTAATTAATAATTGTTTCTGTCGTTACACTACGCGACAAAGATATACCAGTTTCTCATAAGATAAGATAAGATAAGATAAGATTTCGTTCGGATTTTTAACCCCGGAGGGTTAGCCACCCAGGATAACCCAAGAAAGTCAGTGCGTCATCGAGGACTGTCTAACTTATTTCCATTGGGGTCCTTAATCTTGTCCCCCAGGATGCGACCCACACCAGTCGACTAACACCCAGGTACCTATTTGCTGCTAGGTGAACAGGACAACAGGTGTAAGGAAACGTGTCGAAATGTTTCCACCCGCCGGGAATCGAACCCGGGCCCTCCGTGTGTGAAGCGGGAGCTTTAGCCACCAGGCCACCGGGCCACCTTCCATAACCTTCCATGACTATACAAGCAAAAATATTAGTGCAGAAAGGGGCATAAAGTTTCTAATAATGCAATTAAATAAAATCATTGAAGATGTGAAGTGAATTTGATCTGGCATTTCCGTGTTTCCACCAGGATACTATTTTCCCAATTTATTTAATTAAAAAATGAAAACTATAGCACAGTCATAAACTAATTGGAACGTTCTCTAATTGTCTCATAAAGGTAAGTATCACGAAATACCCAGAGAATTAACTTTGATATGGCTCTGAATTTACATTTTGAAGTTATTAGCATTAAAAGATGAAGGCAACTGGACGAGAAACTAGGAAATTAGGACCGGCGCAGGTCAACACAAATTAAAACTTTTTTCCTAGGCAAGATTTACCAGCATTTATTAAAAGTTTTGATCATACAACAAACATTACAAAATTTCTACACATAAGCATAAATGAACGTTTTCTAGATTTAAACTAGAAAACCCAAGAAATTAAAACACTTAAATTTATTTCTGATCTGAAGACACATTCTCCAGTTATTTAACAGATATCAGTTTGATTATAAAAATTGATATTAAAACTTAATCAACCGAAAATCAAGGCGATTTTTTTCACAAGGAAAACATATCAATACTTAAAGTTGGAATGAGACCTGATATTGTACAGAATTACTCAAAATTAAATAAACCAACCTTCTAATTAGGATACACGAATGTTGAAATTTTGAATCCTTTCGAATGATTCTGCACCTGTCACACGAAAACCTATCTTGGGAATGGCCTTGTAGCTTTGTGCATAGGGCACACACCATGAAAGTAGTCCTGTACGTACGTAGTTTTACTGAAAGATAAGCTTGATTTATTCTGGCCTGTGAAAAATCTCAATTAGTTTTTTTCCGGAGAAATGGGATACAAAATAACTACTACTTTCATGCATCATTTTTTAAGTTTCGTAACTGCTTAGTTTCATCCCTTATCTGCTGACAAGTTGACAACACAACGAACGTCTGAGCGACTTCCAGTTTATTGTTCTTATTCATTTTAGGATATTAGCCTCTGTGCTCCATCTGAAAGAACAGAATTAGATTTGGTCAGTGTATATCCAAATTTACCATTTTTATGGATGAAATTTCGTATTAGTGTACATATGATGACTTGTGAATTTCTCATAAGATTATCTTCATATTATCAAAGCATTTATATAACAGTATAAACAACTTGTTGGACTCTCTGCACTATTACATAAGTGTTCATTGATTCACTGGTGACTGAGGTTAAGGAATACGGAGCGTCCATTGAGTCAATGATGACTGAAGTTATGGAATACGGAGCGTGCCTTGAGTCACAGCTGACTGAGGTTATGCAATACGGAGTGTGCCTTGAGTCACAGGTTAGTGAGGCTATGGAATACGGAGCGTAACTGACTCAAGAAATCGTAATGACACTATTGCAAACAAACCATACCCCGGGCCGGGATTGAACCCGCGGTCATAGAGTCTCAAAACTCCAGCCCGTAGCGTTAGCCACTAGACCAGCTAGCCACAATAAGATTCATCCAACTAGGCATATTTCTACACCATAGAAAGGTTAGCACAGGCACCACTGTGACCACAAATGCAAGTTTTTACAGACGAATCTCCAGCTAGCGTGGCCGTGACGAACTCTAGCTCAAGTCCCTTCACTGCCGTCAACATAGAATCACAGGTGACTGAGGTTATGGAATACGGAGCGTACATTGAGTCACTGATGACTGAGGTTATGGAATACGGAGTATACATTGAGTTACTGATAACTGAGGTTATGCAATATGGAGCGTGCCATGAGTCATAGGTGACTGAGGTTATGGAATACGGAGCATACATTGAGTCAATGATGACTGAAGTTATGGAATACGGAGCATACATTGAGTCACTGGTGACTGAGGTTATGGAATACGGAGCATACATTGAGTCACTGGTGACTGAGGTTATGGAATACGGAGTGTACATTGAGTCACAGGTGACTGAGGTTATGGAATACGGAGCATACATTGAGTCACTGGTGACTGAGGTTATGGAATACGGAGTGTACATTGAGTCACAGGTGACTGAGGTTATGGAATACGGAGCATACATTGAGTCACAGTTGACTTAGGTTATGGAATACGGAGCATACATTGAGTCACTGGTGACTGAGGTTATGGAATACGGAGCATACATTGAATCACAGGTGACTGAGGTTATGGAATACGGAGTGTACATTGAGCCACAGGTGACTGAGGTTATGGAATACAGAGCATACATTGAGTCACAGTTGACTTAGGTTATGGAATACGGAGCATGCATTGAGTCACAGGTGACTGAGGTTATGGAATACGGAGCATACATTGAGTCACAGTTGACTTAGGTTATGGAATACGGAGCATACAATGAGTCACAGGTGACTGAGGTTATGGAATACGGAGCATACATTGAGCCACAGGTGACTGAGGTTATGGAATACAGAGCATACATTGAGTCACAGTTGACTTAGGTTATGGAATACGGAGCATACAATGAGTCACAGGTGACTAAGGTTATGCAATACGACGCGTGCCCTGAGTCACAGGTGACTGAGGTTATGGAATATGGAGCGTCCATTGAGTCACTGATGACTGAAGTTATGGAATACGGAGCGTGCCTTGAGTCACAGGTGACTGAGGTTATGCAATACGGAGTGTGCCTTGAGTCACAGGTGAGTGAGGCTATGGAATACGGAGCGTACATTTAGTCACAGGTGACTGAGGTTATGGAATACGGAGCGTACATTGAGTCACTGGTGACTGAGATTATGAAATACGGAATGTACGTTGAGTCACTGGTGACTGAGGTTATGGAATACGGAGCATACATTGAGTCACTGAAGACTGAGGTTATGGAATACGGAACATACATTGAGTCACTGATGACTGATGTTATGGAATACGGAGCATACATTGAGTCACTGGTGACTGAGGTTATTGAATACGGAGCATACATTGAGTCACTGATAACTGAGGTTATGCAATATGGAGCGTACCTTGAGTCATAGGTGACTGAGGTTATGGAATACGGAGCATACTTTGAGTCACTGATGACTGAAGTTATGGAATACGGAGCGTGCCTTGAGTCACAGGTGATTGAAGTTATGCAATACGAAGCGTACATTGAGTCACAGGTGACCGAGGTTATGGAATACGGAGCATACATTGAGTCACTTGTGACTGAGGTTATGGAATACGGAGCATACATTGAGTCACTGGTGACTGAGGTTATGGAATACGAAGCGTACATTGAGTCACTGGTGACTGAGGTTATGGAATACGGAGCGTACATTGAGTCACAGGTGACTGAGGTTATGGAATACGGAGCATACATTGAGTCACTGGTGACTGAGGTTATGGAATACTGAGCATACATTGAGTCACTGGTGACTGAGGTTATGGAATACGGGGTTACCTTTCTCTGATCGCGCAGCAACTGAAATACATCTAGAATCTATCTTTCCTTTTCTAATATTATGCCACCTGGATATCATTTGTTTATGCCCATTTGATAACATTCACTGCTCTTCCAGAAATGCATTTTATGCAGTATTTTATTGCATGTAAACTACACTTTACTTACTACAAAAAGAAATAAATTTGTTTATTTCGTTCCATTAAAGAAAAATTGTGATATCCGAATTTACCTATTGAATCTTTTCTAAATCACCTCCTAAGATTCCTTTGGTACTTTAAAGGAGTCCCTACAGTGTGCCTATCGTGTGATAGCAATTCGGATAAAAGCAAATGCCGAGTGCCACATTTTGAATGTTTATGGTGAGAGCGTTTGCTTCGGTAAGAGCGTGTTTGCTCTCTGACCGGTTATGCTCATGTTACATCGCCTACATAGCAAAATATACCACATTCGTATATACGTTGAGAGAAATGTATATTTTTCTGAGTATATATGCTGAGTTTTCATTATCTCTTTTCATGGGGCTGAATTATGTTAGATACTTAGTATGAAGTATCTTAGATACTTTGGTGGATTGGGCCATAATGGAGTAAACAAACCTTTAACGTATCTAACTTAAGACTGAAATTCACCGGTCACGGCTCTAGGGATGCAATATCCTTCTAGCACAGTTTAATAACTCTATTCCAAGATGGAGTTCAGATATTCATTGCTTTGATAAAATGCATCCAAATTCTATTAGAATCAGCGAATTAGAAGAAAATCTACCTGTATCATTAAAATGAACTCAATGTGTTACGTAAAGTCTGCTTACCTGAAGTTTAGATTCATAAAGTATAAATCAACCAGCAATCAGCCGGTGAACTCTACAAAAAAGTGATTTTGAAGTTCCTGAATCTATATAATTTCAGACTTTACATAAAGTAAAAAGACATCGAGCTAAAAGCCCGGGTTACTGAACTTCAGTGATATTGTGTTAGAGCCTCGAGAGGCATCCTTTATACAGGAACATCTTCGCTCACAAATCTTATTTATCAGGTATAAGGCAACAACAGCGCTATATTAAAGCAGGAGAGCTCATTTAATTCTCATATACATTTTCCTGCTTATATTTCTTGTTTGATTAAGAAACGCTACATCAGGTTCAGGATCTGCTTCAGATATCCATCAGAAGTTAAAAAAGAAGAAGTTTTAATTACGATCTTAGATGCTCACCAACAAAGGAGAGAAGCTCTCTCGTGATACATTATATTATTCAGTAATATGACTCGAGAGGAGCAAAGAAAATTGCTGCTTTTGATGAACATAACGAGAACATATTTGCTAAATTCCACAATAATAAAACGGCTGAGTGAGTATTGTCCTGAAGTATTGGATACATTCACAGTAACTTATGTTACATTTGTGAAATGGTGGCAGTCATAGTCTATAACGTTGAGAATAATGTATATTCCATCAATCTGTCAAACAAATGGAAAATATTTTTTATATACCGGCATTAAAAATAGAACGGATAAACATAATGGATAAACAGAATGGATAAACAGAATGGATAAACAGTATTGAAACCAGCAAATGTGAGATGTAAAGTGGCGCTGCCATTACCAGCACTTACCGTCAACGAGACGGGAAACGAAATGGGGTGAGACCTCTAGGGAGAATACCAGTAAACGTCTCAAGCAAATGTGGCTACATATGTTGTTGGGTGGTGAGTAGCGAATGGTGGAGGACTGTTGTGGATGTTTGGCGAATAGTGAATGGTGAAGAATTGGTGATTAGGATGGGAGGTAAGTGGTGGTTGGTGGAGGAATGTTTCTCGAGGATGGTAGGTGGTGAAAAGTGAAGGATTTGTGGTGGGTTTGTTGAGAGGAGTGGATGTAAGACGTTTACTTTTGTTGGGTGGTTAGTGGATGGTGGACGACATAAGATTATTGTTGTTGGTAGATAAGCTGTGGAAGATGGAGCGTGTTGCTGGTGGGCAGTGAGTGGTGGAAATCGGAGGATTGTTGTTGGTGAGTGGTCAGTGGTGGATAGTGGAGGATTGTTGGTGAGTGGTCAGTGGTGGATAGTGGAGGATTGTTGGTGAGTGGTCAGTGGTGGATAGTGGAGGATTGTTGGTGAGTGCTCACCGAGGATTGCGTGGGAGTATTGTTGACGATAGGCCATTGATTGATGGTGGAGGATTCCTGATGGTGGGTACTGAGTTGTGAGTTGGTACTGAGTTGTGAGTTGGTACTGAGTTGTGAGTTGTGAGTTTGTATTGAGTTGGGAGTTGTGAGTTGGTACTGAGTTGTGAGTTGGTACCGAGTTGTGAGTTGGTACTGAGTTGTGAGTTGTACTGAGTTGTGAGTTAGTACTGAGTTGTGAGTTGGTACTGAGTTGTGAGTTGGTACTGAGCTGTGAGTTGGTGTCGAGTTGTGAATTGGTACTGAGTTGTGAGTTGGTACTGAGTTGTGAGTTGGTGCCGAGTTGTGAGTTGGTACTGAGTTGTGAGATAGTACTGAGTTGTGAGTAGTGAGTCGGTACTGAGTTGTGAGTTGTGAGTTGTACTGAGTTGTGAGTTGGTACCGAGTTGTGAGTTGGTACTGAGTTGTGAGTTGGTAAAGAATTGTGAGTTGGTACTGAGTTGTGAATTGGTACTGAGTTGTGAGTTGTGAGTTGGTGCTGAGTTGTGAATTATGAGTTGAAACTGAGTTGTGAGTTGGTACTGAAATGTGAATTATGAGTTGAAACTGAGTTGTGAGTTGGTAGTGTGTTGTGAGTTGGTACTGAGGTGTGAGTTGTGAGTTGGCACTGAACTGTGAGTGCTGAGTTGTGAGTTTGTACTGAGTTGTGAGTTGTTACTGAGCTGTGAGTTAGTACTGAGTTGTGAGTTTGTACTGGATTTTGAGTTGTGAGTTGGCACTGAGTTTTGAGTTGTGAGTTGGTACTGAGTTGTGAGTTGGAACTGAGTTGTGAGTTGGTACTGAGTTGTGAGTTGGTAACGAGTTGTGAGTTGGTAACGAGTTGTGAGTTGGTACCGAGTTCTGAGTTGGTAACGAGTTGTGAGTTGGTACTGAGTTGTGAGTTGGTACCGAGTTGTGAGTTGGTACCGAGTTGTGAGTTGGTACCGAGTTGTGAGTTGGTACTGAGTTGTGAGTTGGTACCGAGTTGTGAGTTGGTACCGAGTTGTGAATTGGTACTGAGTTGTGAGTTGGTACCGAGTTGTGAGTTGGTACTGAGTTGTGAGTTGGTACCGAGTTGTGAGTTGGTAACGAGTTGTGAGTTGGTACTGAGTTGTGAGTTGGTACCGAGTTGTGAGTTGGTACCGAGTTGTGAGTTGGTACTGAGTTGTGAGTTGGTACCGAATTGTGAGTTGGTACCGAGTTGTGAGTTGGTACCGAGTTGTGAGTTGGTACTGAGTTGTGAGTTGGTACCGAGTTGTGAGTTGGTACTGAGTTGTGAGTTGGTACCGAGTTGTGAGTTGGTACCGAGTTGTGAGTTGGTACTGAGTTGTGAGTTGGTACTGAGTTGTGAGTTGGTACCGAGTTGTGAGTTGGTACCGAGTTGTGAGTTGGTACTGAGTTGTGAGTTGGTACCGAGTTGTGAGTTGGTACCGAGTTGTGAGTTGGTACCGAGTTGTGAGTTGGTACTGAGTTGTGAGTTGGTACCGAGTTGTGAGTTGGTACCGAGTTGTGAGTTGGTACTGAGTTGTGAGTTGGTACCGAGTTGTGAGTTGGTACCGAGTTGTGAGTTGGTACCGAGTTGTGAGTTGGTACCGAGTTGTGAGTTGGTACCGAGTTGTGAGTTGGTACCGAGTTGTGAGTTGGTACTGAGTTGTGAGTTGGTACCGAGTTGTGAGTTGGTACCGAGTTGTGAGTTGGTAACGAGTTGTGAGTTGGTACTGAGTTGTGAGTTGGTACTGAGTTGTGAGTTGGTACTGAGTTGTGAGTTGGTACCGAGTTGTGAGTTGGTACTGAGTTGTGAGTTGGTACTGAGTTGTGAGTTGGTACCGAGTTGTGAGTTGGTACCGAGTTGTGAGTTGGTACTGAGTTGTGAGTTGGTACCGAGTTGTGAGTTGGTACCGAGTTGTGAGTTGGTACCGAGTTGTGAGTTGGTACTGAGTTGTGAGTTGGTACCGAGTTGTGAGTTGGTACCGAGTTGTGAGTTGGTACTGAGTTGTGAGTTGGTACCGAGTTGTGAGTTGGTACCGAGTTATGAGTTGGCACCGAGTTGTGAGTTGGTACTGAGTTGTGAGTTGGTACTGAGTTGTGAGTTGGTACCGAGTTGTGAGTTGGTACCGAGTTGTGAGTTGGTACCGAGTTGTGAGTTGGTACTGAGTTGTGAGTTGGTACCGAGTGGTGAGTTGGTACCGAGTTGTGAGTTGGTACTGAGTTGTGAGTTGGTACTGAGTTGTGAGTTGGTACTGAGTTGTGAGTTGGTACTGAGTTGTGAGTTGGTACTGAGTTGTGAGTTATGAGTTGGTACTGAGTTGTGAGTTGGTACTGAGTTGTGAGTTGGTACTGAGTTGTGAGTTGGTACTGAGTTGTGAGTTGGTACTGAGTTGTGAGTTATGAGTTGGTACTGAGTTATGAGTTGTGAGTTGTGAGTTATGAGTTACAAAGATGTTAGTTGCTTTAGAAAAAAAAATTCTTCAATATGTGAAAATTTGTTGGAAATGGAATTCGAGGTTATTAATTATGATCTAAGATACACTCCAGAAAGTGACCTTGAAGGTCACAACAAGACTCAGAGTGTAAGTGACCTTGAACGTCACAACAAGACTCAGAGTGTAACTGATCCTGAAGGTCACAACAAGACTCAGAGTGTAACTGATCCTGAAGGTCACAACAAGACTCAGAGTGTAAGTGACCCTGAAGGTCACAACAAGACTCAGAGTGTAAGTGACCTTGAAGGTCACAACAAGACTCAGAGTGTAAGTGACCCTGAAGGTCACAACAAGACTCAGAGTGTAACTGATCCTGAAGGTCACAACAAGACTCAGAGTGTAAGTGACCTTGAAGGTCACAACAAGACTCAGAGTGTAAGTGACCTTGAAGGTCACAACAAGACTCAAAGTGTAAGTGACCATGAAGGTCACAACAAGACTCAGAGTGTAACTGATCCTGAAGGTCACAACAAGACTCAGAGTGTAAGTGACCCTGAAAGTCACAACAAGACTCAGAGTGTAAGTGACCTTGAAGGTCACAACAAGACTCAGAGTGTAAGTGACCTTGAAGGTCACAACAAGACTCAGAGTGTAAGTGACCTTGAAGGTCACAACAAGACTCAGAGTGTAAGTGACCTTGAAGGTCACAACAAGACTCAGAGTGTAAGTGACCCTGAAGGTCACAACAAGACTCAGAGTGTAACTGATCCTGAAGGTCACAACAAGACTCAGAGTGTAAGTGACCCTGAAGGTCACAACAAGACTCAGAGTGTAAGTGACCTTGAAGGTCACAACAAGACTCAGAGTGTAAGTGACCCTGAAGGTCACAACAAGACTCAGAGTGTAACTGATCCTGAAGGTCACAACAAGACTCAGAGTGTAAGTGACCCTGAAGGTCACAACAAGACTCAGAGTGTAAGTGACCTTGAAGGTCACAACAAGACTCAGAGTGTAAGTGACCTTGAAGGTCACAACAAGACTCAGAGTGTAAGTGACCCTGAAGGTCACAACAAGACTCAGAGTGTAACTGATCCTGAAGGTCACAACAAGACTCAGAGTGTAAGTGATCCTGAAGGTCACAACAAGACTCAGAGTGTAAGTGACCTTGAAGGTCACAACAAGACTCAGAGTGTAAGTGACCTTGAAGGTCACAACAAGACTCAGAGTGTAAGTGACCTTGAAGGTCACAACAAGACTCAGAGTGTAAGTGACCTTGAAGGTCACAACAAGACTCAGAGTGTAAGTGACCCTGAAGGTCACAACAAGACTCAGAGTGTAACTGATCCTGAAGGTCACAACATGACTCAGAGTGTAAGTGACCCTGAAGGTCACAACAAGACTCAGAGTGTAAGTGACCTTGAAGGTCACAACAAGACTCAGAGTGTAAGTGACCCTGAAGGTCACAACAAGACTCAGAGTGTAACTGATCCTGAAGGTCACAACAAGACTCAGAGTGTAAGTGACCCTGAAGGTCACAACAAGACTCAGAGTGTAAGTGACCTTGAAGGTCACAACAAGACTCAGAGTGTAAGTGACCTTGAAGGTCACAACAAGACTCAGAGTGTAAGTGACCCTGAAGGTCACAACAAGACTCAGAGTGTAACTGATCCTGAAGGTCACAACAAGACTCAGAGTGTAAGTGACCCTGAAGGTCACAACAAGACTCAGAGTGTAAGTGACCTTGAAGGTCACAACAAGACTCAGAGTGTAAGTGACCTTGAAGGTCACAACAAGACTCAGAGTGTAAGTGACCCTGAAGGTCACAACAAGACTCAGAGTGTAACTGATCCTGAAGGTCACAACAAGACTCAGAGTGTAAGTGACCCTGAAGGTCACAACAAGACTCAGAGTGTAAGTGACCTTGAAGGTCACAACAAGACTCAGAGTGTAAGTGACCCTGAAGGTCACAACAAGACTCAGAGTGTAAGTGACCTTGAAGGTCACAACAAGACTCAGAGTGTAAGTGACCCTGAAGGTCACAACAAGAGTCAGAGTGTAAGTGACCCTGAAGGTCACAACAAGACTCAGAGTGTAAGTGACCCTGAAGGTCACAACAAGACTCAGAGTGTAAGTGACCCTGAAGGTCACAACAAGACTAAGAGTGTAACTCACCCTGGAGGTCACAACAATACTAACAGAGTAACTGACTGTGAAGGTCACAACAAGACTCGCAGTGTAATTGACCCTGAAGGTCACAACAAAACTCACAGTGTAACTGACCCTAAAGGTCACAACAAGACTCACAGTATTACTGACTATGAAGGTCACAAAAAAACTCGGTGTAACTGACTCTGAAGGTCACAAAAAAAACTCACAGTGTAACTGACTCTGAAGGTCACAACAAAACTTACAGCGTAACTGACCCTTAAGGTCACAACAAAACTCACAGTGTAACTGACCCTAAAGGTCACAACAAGATTCACAGTGTAATTGACCCTAAAGGTCACAACAAGACTCATAGTGTAACTGACCCTGAAGGTCACAACAAGACAAGAGTATAACTGACCCTGAAGGTCACAACAAGACAAGAGTATAACTGACCCTTAAGGTCCCAACAAAACTCACAGTGTAACTGACCCTAAAGGTCACAACAAAACTTACAGCGTAACTGACCCTTAAGGTCACAACAAAACTCACAGTGTAACTGACCCTAAAGGTCACAACAAGATTCACAGTGTAATTGACCCTAAAGGTCACAACAAGACTCATAGTGTAACTGACCCTGAAGGTCACAACAAGACAAGAGTATAACTGACCCTGAAGGTCACAACAAGACAAGAGTATAACTGACCCTTAAGGTCCCAACAAAACTCACAGTGTAACTGACCCTAAAGGTCACAACAAGATTCACAGTGTAATTGACCCTAAAGGTCACAACAAGACTCACAGTGTTACTGACTCTGAAGGTCACAACTAGACTCACAGTGTAACTGACCCTGAAGGTCACATCAAGATTCAAAGTGTAACTGACTATGAAGGTCACAACAAGACTCACAGTGTAACTGACTATGAAGGTCACAACAAGATTCACAGTGTAACTGACCTATGAAGGTCACAACAAGGCTCACAGTGTAACTGACCCTGAAGGTCACAACAAGATTCACAGTGTAACTGACTATGAAGGTCACAACAAGACTCACAGTGTAACTGACTATGAAGGTCACAACAAGATTCACAGTGTAACTGACTATGAAGGTCACAACAAGGCTCACAGTGTAACTGACTCTAAAGGTCACAACAAGATTCACAGTGTAACTGACTATGAAGGTCACAACAAGGCTCACAGTGTAACTGACTCTAAAGGTCACAACAAGATTCACAGTGTAACTGACTATGAAGGTCACAACAAGGCTCACAGTGTAACTGACTCTAAAGGTCACAACAAGATTCACAGTGTATCTGACTATGAAGGTCACAACAAGACTCACAGTGTAACTGACCCTAAAGGTCACAACAAGATTCACAGTGTAATTGACCCTAAAGGTCACAACAAGACTCATAGTGTAACTGACCCTGAAGGTCACAACAAGACAAGAGTATAACTGACCCTGAAGGTCACAACAAGACAAGAGTATAACTGACCCTTAAGGTCCCAACAAAACTCACAGTGTAACTGACCCTAAAGGTCACAACAAGATTCACAGTGTAATTGACCCTAAAGGTCACAACAAGACTCACAGTGTTACTGACTCTGAAGGTCACAACTAGACTCACAGTGTAACTGACCCTGAAGGTCACGTCAAGATTCAAAGTGTAACTGACTATGAAGGTCACAACAAGACTCACAGTGTAACTGACTATGAAGGTCACAATAAGATTCACAGTGTAACTGACTATGAAGGTCACAACAAGGCTCACAGTGTAACTGACTCTAAAGGTCACAACAAGATTCACAGTGTAACTGACTATGAAGGTCACAACAAGACTCACAGTGTAACTGACTATGAAGGTCACAACAAGATTCACAGTGTAACTGACTATGAAGGTCACAACAAGGCTCACAGTGTAACTGACTCTAAAGGTCACAACAAGATTCACAGTGTAACTGACTATGAAGGTCACAACAAGGCTCACAGTGTAACTGACTCTAAAGGTCACAACAAGATTCACAGTGTAACTGACTATGAAGGTCACAACAAGGCTCACAGTGTAACTGACTCTAAAGGTCACAACAAGATTCACAGTGTAACTGACTATGAAGGTCACAACAAGACTCACAGTGTAACTGACTATGAAGGTCACAACAAGACTCACAGTGTAACTGACTATGAAGGTCACAACAAAACTCACAGTGTAACGAACTCTGAAGGTCACAATTTGACTAACAGTCTAGTTAAACCTCAGGGATACAGCAAGACTCACAGTTCATTCAGAAGTCATATTTACAGTCACATCAACAGCTGTGTCATGTTCGAGTTCTTCATATCGAGTCTCTTACGATCAACAGTCTGAGTGATCATATATGGAGCAGCTCTTTTAATCGTAAAACATATCAACTCTTTGAGAAAAAATGTCAATACACGAGGGATGATTTATTTTCGGTATTCACGTGATTGTAACTCATGAAAGCAATATTATAAACTGCAGTCTTAACACTGGTCATGCATGCAAAAGTCCGTGAAATTTAATGTAAATTTTATATTAATATTTACTGAGAAATGTTTTTGAAACTAGTTTTTACAACGAAAGTAAATGCAGGTTATAAAGTTTGTAATGATAAATGGTTTGAAAAACCGACAAGTTGAAGATTGAGACACTTATGCAGCATATGAGAATCTTTATTCAGGAAACGTTTCGCCACACAGTGGCTTCATCAGTCCAATACAAAGAGGAAGGCGTAAGGAGAGGAGGAGTATGAGGGACTGATTACCTCATACTCCTCCTCTCCTTACGCCTTCCTCTTTGCATTGGACTGATGAAGCCACTGTGTGGCGAAACGTTTCCTGAATAAAGATTCTCATATGCTGCATAAGTGTCTCAATCTTCAAAGTTTCTAATATTTTGGATATTCAGACTGAAGTATCGTTTAAACCTAACCGGCTTTCCAGACGTTATACACTATCTAAAATGAAATCTTCTCGTTTTTAAACAATTTGTTAGCTGCTGGCACAAGCGAGATTGATGAATGATTCCCAACTTTACTTTACCACAAGAACAAGGATATATTGGAATCACTGCACTGTCCATAATCCTTCTTGAAGACATCAGAGAGCACCACTTCTAAGACATGGTGATAGCTAACAATACTGACAATCTCCTGGTAGTTAACAGGCAGCATATTATTGTAAATTCTCTCGGATAAACCAGTGGCTGAGGCAGTGATATTGAGCCTGGCACTCGATACATGAGCAGTGTGTGTTGTCTGTAACCTGAATGGGTGATTATTCAAACAGCTGTCTTCTGCAGGGTTATAACAGGTTGTAGTTGCTTTGCTTTTGTGGATCCTCAATCACACATACCATAAGTGAGGTCTGGAGGGATTAGCGAGTACTACAGAGTAAGGTTGTTTGAGAAGCAATGTACACGATCGATTAATTTACATCCCTACTGTTACCGATCTTTGGGACCCCCATGATGAATCTCTTGGTTCTGCATTTAACAGCATAACAACATTGTTAACTTTCTTGAAATTAAACCGATCGGGAAGTAGCTTAGAATCCCAGGATAAGAGGACAGGGTTTTCATATGGGAGGAATAGGAACACGTGAATGCGCTTGGGTTTTCCTGTTTAGTTTTTTTATTATGATAATTTTTGTTCTTCCAGTCGCCTTATCTTTTACGATTTCTTTCACAACAAATACTACTCATTGTTTCCATATGTTCTCTGCACAATTTTCCCATCTTTTCTATTTGATTACTAAAATTAACTCGTAATGACACGATTGCTAATTTACCATACCATGGATGGGGTTTGAACCCACGGTCAGAGACTCACAAAACTCCAGACCGTCGCGTTAGCCACTGGACCAGCTAGCTACAATAAGATTCATCCGACTAGGTATATTTATACACCATCTTATTGTAGGCAGCTGGTCCAGTGGCTAACACTACGGTCTTGAGCTTTGACTCTCTGATCGCGGTTTCAAACCCCACCTGTGGTACTGTTTCATGAAATTAAGTTACGGTTCAAGGTTTTTATATAATTATTTGAATGAGCAGATACTTCCGAAGTTTGTATCAAATTTGATGATTTCCAACGTCTTGTGTTTACAAAAACAAAGATATTTTGATAGCTGAAGAAAGTTAGCCTCTAGAACGTACAGCTTCGTGAAAGATATTCCTGGAATTTGTATATATCAGTTAACAGACTACATTCTAAAGAATTAGAAACTTGTGCAGCATTTGGGAATCTTTATTGTGAAAGAGTTTCGCCAACAAGTGGCTCCCTCAGTCCGGTACAGAGATGAAAGGTGGAAGATGAGGAGTTTGAGGGAATCTGTCCCTTAGCCTTGAGTCAATGTATTCATGTCTTTTGAAAAGTTAATCATTCCTTAAACAGTAATTGAAACAAAAGCTGGAAAAAACATTAATACCTAATCAAACGGAAATACATCTCTGCCGTATTTAGATGGTCTGACTAAAACACATTAAGTTGGCAATCTTGTAAGAACAATCTTTAACTTTTGTTATGATTACTCTTTTCTAAATGGGTTGCAGAAATATTTCCCGTAAATGTTGGGACAGTGTGTTCGTTTCAAGTAAAATATAATGTTGATCATATATGAAAATTTCATGGTTATAATATGTCTTATAGTTTCAAACTTATTAGTTTTGTTGTTACTTGTTTCTCCACTAAACTACTAGTTGATGACCTGCTGGACTTCGATGCACAACACATTCCAAAATACGATCTTACCTAAGCACTAAATATTATAGATTTGATAAAATTTACGTTCTAGATTGTATATTTGTGTTTAATAACAAATTCGACTTATAGAAGTTTGGTATGGCAATGACTAATATTTTGTCTCCTGTATTAAGCAAATTGTACATGGAGTATTTTAAAACCAAAATACTCAAAACATCCATTCTTCTAGTGCCATGCGGTTAAGGTATGTGAGTAATGAACTTTGTGACCATATTATGAGAGTCATGATAACTTTAAACACAGATAGTATGTGGGGTAAATAGTTTAATCTCATTTCAAGATAAATATTATATACCTGGAAATAATCTAAGTCACTGAAGTGAATAAAAGCACCATAATAACTGGCCTGTAAACTAACCGTGAGAAGACAGTCAACCAAAAGGATTTTACAATATTGCGAACTTTCAAAATTAGCAAGAGTTTACTAGGTCCAGGAAGGTTAAATTGTCAAAGACTTTTTTATACAGTATATTAATTCTACGTCTAAGCAAAACAAGTTTCATACATCTTTGTCTGAGATATCTAACAAGCACGACAGGTTAATGACCAAGTCACTACTATAACTGGACATATATATATCAACAAGTCGGCACACCATTAACTTTCATACATTACTTTCTCACTTCAATTAGCTTAAGATGATTAACAAGCACGACGCAAATACTATCACAGCTCAGCTTAAGAATTGCAGCTATGCGGAAAAATAGACATAATGCGATCTTTTATTGACTACATCGCCCACATAGTGGGTTTTATCAAGTCACAAACAGATCTACCGGGGCAAAGAATACATGATTATATATAGGATGGAGAGTCAGGTGGAGAACAGACCTGCAAAGGGATGGGTAAGTAGGTATGTTGTTATGTAGGATAACGATGAAGAAGTTTCCTGGCTAGGGATTCAGCTATGTTGCAAAATCCGTTGTTCTGGTTGAAATTGTTAGATATACAGATGAATGGTGATTGTCAGATCCTGCGGCACTGAGTGTCTTCTTTCCTGCCATGAGTTTTGCGTCTCTGTAGTTGATTAAATGGTTGTGGAAGTTTCGGTATAGAACACAGGCATTCCATTTTGTCGGTATTTTTTTTTTTTACCATTTATCTCTGAGATAATAACTCATAAAAATAACCTGAAAGACAAGTTCCACTGGGACAGTCGAAACACTTTTCTGCCTCACTCACAGATAAACGCAAGGACACCACACTGTGTATGAGACTGGAGATGGGAAGCGGATGAAAGTGGAGGGTGGTACATCTCAGCCCGAGTGGAAGCAATCTGGAGGAACGAGGTAAAAGCGCCTCCCACTCCATGTCAGACGTCTAGGGGCGCAGACAGTTTAAAAAGAGCAGCACCCAGCCTGTCAGACACAACAGTTAGCTGCTGCTAATCTCAATATCAAAGCAAACTCAGTCGAGCTAGGTTAAGTCATAAAAATTCTACAGAAGTGAATGAACTATAAAGTTATAAAGACAAAACTCAAAAAATGTTGATAACATTATTAGAGAAACAGTATTGAGAACAATGAAAAACAAGCAACCTTAGTTAGCTGATACGACTATGTGAATTATACTAGCTTGCACTGGTCTCTACTGACCCAGCTGGCTTAGGAGAGGCACGCGGACGTCTGCTTACGTACGACCACATGTAACATAGCGAAGAATCACACTAATGCCACAAATATTATCAAAAATTTCTCCCATCAATACACGATACCATCTTATGACATCAATTGATATTATAATGTTTTGTGCACAGAAAGACTACCAAGTAACAATATAAGTTATAAATATACACAAATTCTTTATTAAGGAGGCGTGTGATGTTTTTTCCCCATGATCCCAAGGTCACTGATCGCACTGGGACAAATTGATACTCGTGGCTTATGTCTCTGTACTTGCGAATCTTGTGCTCCTCCCTGTGGTCAGCAGCTCCTCCCTCTCGCCCGACACTGTGATAGATGTAGGTGCCAGCGAGCGTCGACACGCAGGTATAGTCCCATGCTAAGAGCTTGCCGTTCTTCCAACGACAAATAGTGATCCCGTCAGGGCGATTTGGTGGGTTCTGAGTATTGTTGGCTGCTAGTTATCAGGGCTCTCTCTCGCCTGGGCATCCAGCTGTAGCGACGCTTCTCTTTATGAAGTCGTTGACTTCATTGTGTCTTTCATGCTATCCCTTGGTTTTGGAACAGTTAAGACCATGCAGACCATATTAGTCGGCTTGTGTATAGCTGCAAATATACACATATTCCGTGTGAATTGGGGCAGCGAGGCAGAGAGCCCCTGCAATATAGAGAGTCTTAGGGTCGATGCGTGTTCACATTGCTGAAATGGGAACTGTTTGAAGGAAGTCCCCAGAGTGATGTGCACTCATAGCTTGGAGACGGGCAGTCTCCCTGTCTGATGTTACATCCCTAAGCATGCTGGCAAGTACCTTTTCAGTGATGGGATCACCCCAACTTGACTGTTTGTAGGCCAGTGCTGCAACAGAGTTTGGTGCAGGGGCAGCGAGAGTCTCCCATTCAGGAATGACACTGACGTAGCTAGGGTCCTGTATTCCTGATGAGTCACTGAGGTTGTCCAGAAGAATTTGTTTTATTAACTTGTTTGATGCTATGGAAGAGGATAGAAAAACTGCAAGGGCAATCTGGGAGGATCTGCGTACTCCCAAGCGTGATTAGAAGTGAGGTTTGCAACCACTGTCCAGCTTCAAGGGAAAGATTCAATATTCTCTCATGCATGATCTTAAGGAGGTAGTCATTTTCCATGAGTTGCGGACTGCTAAAGGCAAGGGAGCATCTCGGGAAGTAGGTAAGTTTTGGGATGGACAGGCACTTGGTGAGTAGATAGAAGGTATCATGTGTATCAGTGTCTTTCATCCTGCTTTCCATCGTCCTGAGGTCTGAGATTTTCTTTTCTAGGATCAGATCAATAGCACTGGGCCTAAGGGGAGCACCAAGTAGAGTGCTCTTGGCTGGATCAATGACTCGTGTTCCTGGTAAAACAGTACAAATATTCTGGATCATCTATCGATTGTAGAAACTGTTTCACATTTGGTGTGGTTTAAAGATAGGCCCAGGTTCTCTCCCATGTCTGTAATTCTTCTGATTTCCTCTAGAAGAGATTCAGTAATGCCAGCTAGGGTACTATCATCCAAATATCAGATATTGAGCTCACTGGAGAGCACTTCTGTGACTTCCTTGATGACCAGACAGAATAGAAAGGAGGCGAGAGGGTCCCCCTGTTGCACACCCTCACACGAGTCATTTTCACAGTCCCCAAACAATTGTTTAGAAGTCACACTATAACACATTTCTGTGAAGGGATAGAGGGAAGGGAAGTGTCTAGAATCTGCTTGGAGAGCAGCATCCCTTCTGACTGAGTTGAAGGCATCAGGAAACTCCAAAATGATCAAGGCTTTTTCATCTTACATGTTGTTGATGTATACTCGTGCTGCATGGGCAGCTGCTTCACAGCCTTGTTGAATACCAAAACCAACCTGAGTTAGTTTCAACATTGCGGCAGCCACTTGGTTCGTCATTCTTACTGCAGCCTTGGCAACTAAGCGCCGAAGGGTGTTGCCCACTGCAATGAGCCTGATTCCTCCATACTTTTCCAGGAATGCACATAGTAAGGCACCAAAGAAGACGGGTCTAATAGCCTTCGAGACACTGCCAGCAAGGCACTCCTTGGAAAATTTAGTGAATTCAGACAGCAACGTTTCTGAAACATCCTTAAACCGGTGAAACCTACTGCTGATCCCTGTGGGAATGACATAGCAGCTTAATACACATCAGCGTCTTGTAGGGTTAAAAGTTCTTCACCTACTGCAATGTCAAGGATATCAATGTTGGTACTGAGAGCCCTGGGTGGATGTTTGTCCTTCATTTTTTTTATATTTTATTTAAAACATGACATTACAAAAATATAATATATAAAACTCATGTAGAGCTATAACAATAACACAATCCTACCTACAGCTAACATTACACACCACACTTGCAACTCCGGGTGGGTACAAACTCCCCCCCCCCCACCCTGTTCCCTCATCCTATCACTTAACCCAAACCTGTTGGAGCTACCCAACAGAATTACACATATGAACAACACTATCTGCACATCCCTCGAAATACAGCTTAACATAACACCCCTTAAATTAAATTTAAAATGAATACATCAAGGATCTCAATTCTAGATTACGTACACTGAGAAAATAAACACAACACAAATTAACTGTCACAAAGGGGTTGCACATATACACTCGCAAACCTTGCTATATAACATACGTAATATTAAGAAGAATGGGATATCATATCTGAACCCTATTTACAAGAAACCTAACAAGGACATAACTTACCTTTTACCTCTGTAACAGGTTCAGATAATGAATTATATAAACATCATTGTATCGAAATTCTTTCAGGTATATATAGTTTACATAGTATTACTGTAACATATGACAAAGGCTCAATACAATAAAAAGAATATTCACAAAAATTATATCAATCACAACCTTCACATTAGTCACTAAACAGAATGACCTACATCATAATCTCAAATAAAACAAGTCAAACTCATCCCCAACTAACCCCCGATACAGGAAATTCTCCAAAACATACATATGTGCCTCACTAAAAACCCTATCTAGTCATTACAAAATAATAAAAGTCATAAGCATTCCTCACCCATCTACAGGATGAGCACATTATATAATGTAAAAATAACTACAGTACAAACAATACAAACTCTCTTCATCAGACCAATGCAGGAAATAAAAGCACAATATACCAAACAAACAATATAGGAGTATCTAATAACAAACAGCCATAACTCACTTTATAAATAATAACAAAATTAACATCTCAAACAGCGATAAACATATCGCACATGAAACATGTCCACAAGCCTGTATACGCAGTCCACATAAAACCCAAATACTCCTACAAGGTCTTACACCTACATTCATACCATCAATCACACTTGGTATATTAAGATGGCCATGACGAGCCCTCAAGCTTCACGTACATACTTGGCATGACAGCCACAAGGTTGAAGCTACATTAACCCCAAAACGTACCATTTCATCTTCTATACCCACATTCACGTCACACTCACCCCCCAGGAGGCGACCCCGCTCTGACCCCCTGACTCCCCTCTCTACATACATAATCCCCCAAAACCTGTACCCTTTACTCACCCTTCTCAATTCACAGGTTCAGGAGAATCCCTAACGTGAGCGTTCTATATCCTTCAGAAAAATCCTGCACCCACCTCCTCCCATACAGTTCCTTGTTACGACACGACACATCCTACGATAAAACGTTACCCCAATTACCCGCCGCCGCGCCTCACAATCCCCTCTCCCCCTCATCACGCACGATATATAAATATAATCCACCATGATATAATCCAAAGCTCTTACAACACCCACGTCTAAACCTCCCACATCTAGGCTTAATGCACGCAGAACCGACACACCAAGGGCCCCCCCACCCTCTGTAACACCCTACTGAACCAACACCTGACACCCTCCAACCCCTCACAAAAATATACTACATGAAATGCCGTCTCATCCCCACCACAGATTCCACACCTCCCGCCCGCTACTACCCTTCTGGTTCTTAGTACCTCTCCCGACGGTAGGATGGGATACATTACCTCTCGCACCCTAGGATTTAACTTCAGCTTGCTAAACCTATACCAAATACTACCCCACGCATACAAGGGGAACAACCCCTCTACTGGGGTGACAATACTCCCTGCAAGCAGCCTACACAAAACCCCTATTCGATTTTTTCTCGGTTCTCTAACCAACATCAAAGCTTGCAAGACGCTTTCACATTCCCTCAACTCAACTCCACCATACAACTTTCCCAACCTATCATGTACTTTTTTCAGCTGCTTTCCCCTCACTCCCTAGCACAAAAACTCCCATTTAATAAACACACATTTAACCCTCCTTCTCAGGTCCATCAACCCCAACCCACCCTGATGCACAGGTAACATTACATCCTCTCTCCTTAGCCAATTGCAACTTGAACCCCACAAGAATTTAAACACCCTTCTCAGAATTCCCACAATCGCCGTCCCTGTTATTGGGAACACGGCCGCTACATGCCACACCATACTATACAATATTACATTTATGACAATCGCTCTTTGCACGAGGGTCAGATGATGAGGTCTTAATCATAGATGATACCACAAATTTTTAAAGACATCACCTGTTTCCTCACAACGTTACATCTCACTCCATCCCACCTACCCATTCGCCCAACCCCATGACCATTGACTTCTCGCTATTTACCTGCATTCCTGTTGCACGTCCAAACAATTGCACAACATCATCCATAACCCCCAGTGACATCCCTTTCCGAACCAGGACGGTTATGTCTTCTACATATACTATTAGTCCAGGCCATACATTCCCTACCTCCACCCCACCCCACTCTTATTACATACACTACATTCAACCATTCTATAGAAGGGGTCCTGAATGCACACAAACAATATTTGTGACATGGGACACCCCTGCCTAAGTCCCCTACCCATTGCAATCTCGTCCCCCAAGCATCCATTTATCTGTACCCACATCTTGGAGCCTTTGTACAAAGTGGTTACCCAATTAACTATTTCTTCCCCATAACCCTGCCTCCTGAGAATAGCCCCCAGTGCTCCCATTTCTACTCTGTCATAGGCTCCCTGCCAGTCTAAAGCCACCAACGCCGCCCCCCCTCCCCCCTTTTGACTCTACAAAACTTCTCAGTATCCCATGACCCTCAATCATTGACCTTACAGGCAACCCAAACTGCGTTTTCGAAACCACTCACCCTACAACACATTTAAACCTATTACCCAAGACTTTAGCAAACACCTTGTAATCTGCACATAGCAGCGATATGGCACGGTACTCCTTGAGGGTGTGCTGCCCCTTACCTTTCGGGACCAACACCACAACTGCTGTTGCTTGCTTCTTCCCCATCTCACCCTTCTCCTTCATCTGATTTAATAACCTGACCATGAAACCCCTTATCAAACCCCAATGTTGTAGATAAAATTCAGCCGGGAGACCGTCTATTCCCGGTGCTTTGCCCCTCCTCATTCCCTTTAATGCCATCTCTGTTTCCTCTTCCGTAATTGCCCCTTCTAATGCCTTCCTATCACTATTCCCTAAATTGCATGTCACATACTCACACACCTTCTCTAAAGCCACGTCCCCCACCCCGCCACTTGTCCAATACGCTTCATACCATTTATCTGCATAAACACACATTCCTTTCGTAGTCCTTATCTCCTGACCTACCCTATAACCTCCCGCCGATTTGTGTACCTCTAACCTTGGGATAGCTGTAACCTGCTGCCTTTGCTGTCACAACACACACGCCGATGGCTTGTTGCCCCATAGCACCTCCTCTAACCCTGCCTGCACCCTCACCGCTGGAAACTCTTTCATTTTGTAACTCCTGCAGTCTCCCCTTAACTCAACAATTTTGTCCATAGGATAGTTGCCCCCTACAGCCCCCTGCCATAACAACCCCTTAGCCTGTCCTCTAAATAGTTTGAAAGTCCATACTTTAAATTATTTATACGTTTACCATCCCTCACGTAATATTTCCTTATCCTTTCCTTAGCGACACAGTCCCACCATATCACGACATCTTCCACCCTTTGTGCTTCCTCACTAAGCTCCTTCCATAGGACAGAAAATCCCCCTAACCCCTCCTCTTCACTCAACACACTTATGTTCAATTTCCAGTAACTCCTGTATATTTCTGCAAGCGCCTTCCACCCTACCTCCACCACCACTGCTCTATGATCCGACAATGCTACCTCGACAGTTTTGAAAGATTGTACTACAACCCCTTGAGAAACATACACTCTGTCTAACCTCGCCGCATATCCTCTCCTAACAAACGTATGCTCTGTCTCCCACACCCCTCCTTCAAGCGGGTCCCATAACCGAATATCCCTCATTAAATCTCTTAGGGTCACAGACACATATCCCGCCCCTTTCGGTTCCACATCGGCCCTCCTAATAACGTAATTCCAGACTCCTCCTACTAGTGCCACCTCCGGTAATGCACATAAGAAAAACACAAGGTCTTCACACACAAACTCCTGTTTCACCTGTGTGATATTCTCTGCAGGCGCATACACGCTTACAAAGGACACACGCTTGCCCATCCACCAACCATCCATGCGCAACAACCTCCCCCATACCCCCTCCCCCCTCACTTCTCTGCAAAACAAACGGGCTCGCCTCCCAAATTAATATACCCACACCTCCTTTTAAATGGGCAGATGGCAGGGTTATCACCTGAAACCCTGCCACATCCAACACCCTACCCTCCTTAAAATTATGCTCCTGAAGGAACACAACATCCACTCTGTATTTATTCAGAAACATTCTAAACCATTCTCTCTTTACACTATTGCACAAACCATAATGTTGAGTGTCATACACCTGAGGCCTTTTAAAGTTTGTACCCCTGCCTCCTCTCTCCACTCTTCCCAGGGGCACCAGAGCTTGTAGTTCCACTTGTCACCTTCACACTTCCCTCTCTCCTCCCCTTTCTTTTGGTGCCTCCTGTCCTGGCCACCACTACCTTCACCCTCCACCCAAATCTGCTTCCCAGGCCGCTGCGCTGGCGTTAGGACATCATCTGAATCCGACACAGCAGCCCTCTTCCTCGTGACGATCACATCCTCCATAGCTTGGTCTGGGGATGCCTCACGATGGACCTCTACTTCCACTGTACATTGATTCATTGAGCCCGGTGATACCTCTGCCACACTGTCAATCCCTTTGTCCATGTGGTTCACCAGTCGTTGAAGCACCACAGCCGTCAAGTCGTTGTCAACTACCCGCTCAGGTGCAACCGTCTCCTCAGGCGGTGACATCGACTTTAACACTTCAGCCAATTCCTCCTCAATTTCCAACACTTCCTCCTGTACTTTCTGCTCATCACTAGCTGCTGGAAGAGTCTCTGGGCCAGTTAACTGGTCGAGGGCCTCACTTTCTCCCCCAGCCATATACGCCTCATCCACTGTCTTGCTCCATAGACGACCACGCCCTCCCTCACGTCGTTGTTCTCTACCTGCTTCCTCCATTGCAGGAGAAGATGCCTCCACCTCTGGGCCAGGCGCTCGTTGCCTTTTCCCACTCACCACTGCTATGTGATCATATTCCCCACATGGGCGGCATGCACGTCTTTGCCCAGCGTATGAAACCATGAATTCCTGTAGGTACACGTAAGATGGTATGGGGTGTCGCAGTGTCATTTTTAGGTTAAAAGTGCCTTCTGGCAGACCTGCATAGGCTCCCGTCACCCATGTACCATGCTGGGCCGAATGAACTGTCCCATATTTCACAAAAACTCTTCTAATATCTGCCTCATCAGCCTCGAAGGGAACGTTATGAAGCTTTATCCATGTGTAGTGCCTGGATACGCCAATCATCCTCACACGAACAGCTGGCGTAGCATCAAGACTTACGTCCTGAAAACGATTGACCATCGATTCGTAGACTGTTGTTGTGAGCAATTTCACAAAAATTCTGTGAGCTTCATTTAAAGTTACCCCGTATAACTCTCTATCCTGAATGCTATACGTCTCCCTGATAATCTTGGGTAGTAATATTTGCTCCAAAACAGGCGATGTTGCCCCTCAGAGAAGCTCTATTTCGACAGTGTTAATCCAGCGTCTATGAAGGACGCCATGTTGGCTAATGGTAGTTCTCCTGGTTTGACAGCAGAGGTGCGGCAAGCACCACCTCACACCACAGCAGCCAGGCAACTGAGGAGCGTCTGTCCAGGAGGTCCACTCAGCCCGGAAGTGAAGAGGACAATGTTTGTCCTTCAGGGCTTGTGCTGTAATGACGTCCTTATGAGCAATGGTATCCTCACTGGTTATAAGCCTCAGTGCTCCAAAAGTATTAACCTCTTCTATTTTTTCCTAGTGCTAAACATTGTGGTCATAGGCAGTGAGCGTCGATGGGCATCACTGCATGCCTTATTGCATCTGGACTTATACTGCAACACAGGAGACATCACTGTGGCTGAGCTGTGACATAACAGGGTACAGTCTCCTCTGGAACAGTGAAGCAGTCATCAAAGGAATCGCTGCAAGTTTCATTCAGTCTGGCTCACAACCTGATGGTGCCCTCGAGTGAGGTGTCGTCAGTACTTGGCAACTGGGCAGGACTTCTTCTGGCAAGCGATTCAAGAGGAAATTTCTTGACTGGTGCTGTTGCTGGGGCTGTCGCTGCCGGCGAGCGTGGAGTGAGTCGTGGCAGAGACAACTTGGCGAAACATCTGGGAGTCGTAACAGCATACACCATACTGCAGTGAGCAGGCTAGCAGTCAGTGACATCATCTTTGTGCAGGCTGCTCACTGAAGCTATGACACAAAGCTGACACAGCGCCTGCCGTCGGGGTCTAACTGCGTCTTGATGAGTGTCATTCTCTCGGCAGTTGGAGTTATAGCAGAGGTTAGTCTAAGCATCCCCAGACTTGTTTCTCTACATATAACTGTACTCTGAAGGCCAGGAGGTGAAGTGAAAGAAATCTCGATGTGAATTGTAGCAAGTGCGATTCTGCAGGGCATCACGAGCGGCGAACATAAAAAGCTTTCTATACAAGATGCTCAGACGCTCCGGCTGACTAATATCAGCTGTCAAACGTATGGGTCACACTGGGTGACAAGTAACATGAGGTGCTACACAGTGGTCTGGGGTCAAGAACGCACAGGACACATGGAAACTGCACACACACCCGCACTGCACATGCAGTACTAAATGGCTTACACTAGCAAATTACGCTTTTCTGTGCAAAAATCGACACAGTGAGACTGTTATAATATGCTTTCATTTGAGCTGCCATCTTTCTCTCGACGTGCCGTTTGTGTCAAAACAAACTCAGTGAGACTATTGTAGCATGCTGGCATTTGAGCTTCTGTCGTCCTCTCGACGTGCCGTTTGTGTTGAAACAAACTCAATGAGACTATTATAACATGCTTTCATTTGAGCTGCCGTCTTGCTCTCGACGTGCCGTTTGTGTTGAAACAAAATCAATGAGACTATTATAATATGCTTTAATTTGAGCTGCCGTCTTCCTCTCGACGTGCCGTTTGTGATGAAACAAACTCAGTGACACTATTGTAACATGCTTTCGTTTGAGCTGCCATCTTCCTCTCACCATGCCGTTTGTGTTGAAGCAACAATGGAGAGACTGTTGTGATATGCTGGCTCTTGAGCTGCCGTCTACTTCTCAACCTACTGCTTCTTCTGAAGTGAACATAGTGAGACTATTGTAATATGCTACATTACCACCACTCTGTCTCTGCATTCGGCAGAGCACAGCTAACGAGTGATTTACCCCAAGATCCACGATATACTCCCTCGCCTCCTCTTGGAGTGCAAAGGACGAAAACTCCAGCCTTTGAGGGAGAAGTCTTAGTGGATCGCAGTGAGGATGCTGCTCTGCCACCTACAACACCCTGACCAGTAAGCAAGTCATCTACAAGCGATTCAGTACGGCACATCAGCATTTGGGTGTTCTGTATTTGGAATGGGAGACCCGGCACTCAATTCCATTAGTCACGGCTCCCGCGGGCTAACCTTGCTTGGGTCTATTCTGCAAACCATTGGAGCGGCACCGCACGTCTCAAGTGTGACCTTCCCAATGCAAACCGTATGACAATATCATTGCTTCTCCAGCTGGGAGGCTGCCTTAGAGGCTTTCAGGCATAATTCCACAGACATAGCCTCGCTCCACTGGCCCATCGACCAAGAGTGGAACCATTGGTCCGGACCTGCTGTACCTCTCGTACTGAGCGGCACTGCTGTCGCAACGACACACCTTTAACAGCAGGTTAAAACTAACTTGTCTCACGACGGCCTAAACCCAGCTCACATTCCCTATTGGTGGGTGAACAATTCAACGCTTGGTGAATTCTGCTCCACAATGATAGGAATAAACCCGTAAACATTGGTGTCAGAGGTGCCTAGCAGCAGGCGTGTTTGCCCGGGGAGAGGAAGGAAGAGGAATGAAGTCGTCTTCACTTCATCATCCCACACAAGAAGCATCCATCTCTTAACGAGTTATCCTGATGTCGTGTCTACACGTTTCAGCATCCAGACACAGGTACAAGCAGGATTTGGCCGAAATTTACCGAATTTCTTAGAGAATTGCAAGTGGAGTCCCTGTGACTCCACGCCACAGCATCCCACCGCTGCCACCAATGTTTACAGGATTATTGGTGTTTCTTGCAGAACGGGGTTCAATGATAAGGCTTCTGAGGCTCCTTACTTTATTTGCAATGTCGTGGGGTATACAGACAGTGTGTTAAGTGCCCATGGCCCTGGAGGGCCATTCCCGTGAGAGAGAGAGGACTAGACCTTGTTGACTGAGAAAAGGCTGCTGAGAGAGTGAGGTAGAGGCAGGGGTGGGCAGGCTGGCATGCCCACCGAGAGGCCTGGCCTCTGGTGAAAACTACGGGAATTAGGCATGTAGGCTCAATGGCTACATAGGTACCTTACCTTCTTCCATACATTTATTAAATAACAACACTAACCACTCCAAAACTAAATTCCTACCTGATTTTATCTTTATCTTATCATTTCCAGCTGCTTTACCCCCTTTCATTCTATTCACTGCCCCATGCACTTTCCCCACACTCACAACTTTTATAAGACGTTATTCCTCCTTGCCCAATTCTCGAAATCACAGCCTCCATGTATATATATATATATATATATATATATATATATATGTCGTGCCGAATAGGCAGAACTTGCGATCTTGGCTTAAATAGCAACGCTCATCTTGCCATATAGGACAAGTGAAAATTTGTGTATGGAATAATTTCGCCAAAATCATTCTGAACCTAACGAAAAAAATATATTTCACTGTGTTTGTCTAGTATTAAATTATTGTAAACAAATCTAAAATATATTTAGTTGGGTTGGGCTAAAATAAATTTCGCTTGTTATAATAAGGTTAGATAAGTTTTCTATGTTCCTTTTGGTGCAAAATTATAAATTTTTACATCAACATTAATGAAAAAAATATATCTTTAAACGTATAAGAGAAAATTTTAGAAATGACTTAATTTTAAATGAGTTCTTGCTAATTGACCAGTTTTACATATTCGGCACGACATATATATATTATATGTATATATATATATATGTATATATGTATATATGTATATATATATATATATGTATATATATATATATATATATATATGTATATATGTATATATATATATGTATATATGTATATCTATATATATGTATATATATATATATATGTATATATGTATATATATATATATATATATATATTTTTTTTTTTTTTTTATTATCACACTGGCCGATTCCCACCAAGGCAGGGTGGCCCGAAAAAGGAAAACTTTCACCATCATTCACTCCATCACTGTCTTGCCAGAAGGGTGCTTTACACTACAGTTTTTAACTGCAACATTAACACCCCTCCTTCAGAGTGCAGGCACTGTACTTCCCATCTCCAGGACTCAAGTCCGGCCTGCCGGTTTCCCTGAATCCCTTCATAAATGTTACTTTGCTCACACTCCAACAGCACGTCAAGTATTAAAAACCATTTGTCTCCATTCACTCCTATCAAACACGCTCATGCATGCCTGCTGGAAGTCCAAGCCCCTCGCACACAAAACCTCCTTTACCCCCTCCCTCCAACCTTTCCTAGGCCGACCCCTACCCCGCCTTCCTTCCACTACAGACTGATCCCGCCTTCCTTCCACTACAGACTGATACACTCTTGAAGTCATTCTGTTTCGCTCCATTCTCTCTACATGTCCGAACCACCTCAACAACCCTTCCTCAGCCCTCTGGACAACAGTTTTGGTAATCCCGCACCTCCTCCTAACTTCCAAACTACGAATTCTCTGCATTATATTCACACCACACATTGCCCTCAGACATGACATCTCCACTGCCTCCAGCCTTCTCCTCGCTGCAACATTCATCACCCACGCTTCACACCCATATAAGAGCGTTTGTAAAACTATATATACTCTCATACATTCCCCTCTTTGCCTCCAAGGACAAAGTTCTTTGTCTCCACAGACTCCTAAGTGCACCACTCACTCTTTTTCCCTCATCAGTTCTATGATTCACCTCATCTTTCATAGACCCATCCGCTGACACGTCCACTCCCAAATATCTGAATACGTTCACCTCCTCCATACTCTCTCCCTCCAATCTGATATTCAATCTTTCATCACCTAATCTTTTTGTTATCCTCATAACCTTACTCTTTCCTGTATTCACCTTTAATTTTCTTCTTTTGCACACCCTACCAAATTCATCCACCAATCTCTGCAACTTCTCTTCAGAATCTCCCAAGAGCACAGTGTCATCAGCAAAGAGCAGCTGTGACAACTCCCACTTTGTGTGTGATTCTTTATCTTTTAACCCCACGCCTCTTGCCAAGACCCTCGCATTTACTTCTCTTACAACCCCATCTATAAATATATTAAACAACCACGGTGACATCACACATCCTTGTCTAAGGCCTACTTTTACTGGGAAAAAATTTCCCTCTTTCCTACATACTCTAACTTGAGCCTCACTATCCTCGTAAAAACTCATCACTGCTTTCAGTAACCTACCTCCTACACCATATACTTGCAACATCTGCCACATTGCCCCCCTATCCACCCTGTCATACGCCTTTTCCAAATCCATTAATGCCACAAAGACCTCTTTAGCCTTATCTAAATACTGTTCACTTATATGTTTCACTGTAAACACCTGGTCCACACACCCCCTACCTTTCCTAAAGCCTCCTTGTTCATCTGCTATCCTATTCTCCGTCTTACTCTTAATTCTTTCAATTATAACTCTACCATACACTTTACCAGGTACACTCAACAGACTTATCCCCCTATAATTTTTGCACTCTCTTTTATCCCCTTTGCCTTTATACAAAGGAACTATGCATGCTCTCTGCCAATCCCTAGGTACCTTACCCTCTTCCATACATTTATTAAATAATTGCACCAACCACTCCAAAACTATATCCCCACCTGCTTTTAACATTTCTATCTTTATCCCATCAATCCCGGCTGCCTTACCCCCTTTCATTTTACCTACTGCCTCGCGAACTTCCCCCACACTCACAACTGGCTCTTCCTCACTCCTACAAGATGTTATTCCTCCTTGCCCTATACACGAAATCACAGCTTCCCTATCTTCATCAACATTTAACAATTCCTCAAAATATTCCCTCCATCTTCCCAATACCTCTAACTCTCCATTTAATAACTCTCCTCTCCTATTTTTAACTGACAAATCCATTTGTTCTCTAGGCTTTCTTAACTTGTTAATCTCACTCCAAAACTTTTTCTTATTTTCAACAAAATTTGTTGATAACATCTCACCCACTCTCTCATTTGCTCTCTTTTTACATTGCTTCACCACTCTCTTAACCTCTCTCTTTTTCTCAATATACTCTTCCCTCCTTGCATCACTTCTACTTTGTAAAAACTTCTCATATGCTAACTTTTTCTCCCTTACTACTCTCTTTACATCATCATTCCACCAATCGCTCCTCTTCCCTCCTGCACCCACTTTCCTGTAACCACAAACTTCTGCTGAACACTCTAACACTACACTTTTAATCCTACCCCATACCTCTTCGACCCCATTGCCTATGCTCTCATTAGCCCAACTATCCTCCAATAGCTGTTTATATCTTACCCTAACTGCCTCCTCTTTTAGTTTATAAACCTTCACCTCTCTCTTCCCTGATGCTTCTATTCTCCTTGTATCCCATCTACCTTTTACTCTCAGTGTAGCTACAACTAGAAAGTGATCTGATATATCTGTGGGCCCTCTATAAACATGTACATCCTGAAGTCTACTCAACAGTCTTTTATCTACCAATACATAATCCAACAAACTACTGTCATTTCGCCCTACATCATATCTTGTATACTTATTTATCCTCTTTTTCTTAAAATATGTATTACCTATAACTAAACCCCTTTCTATACAAAGTTCAATCAAAGGGCTCCCATTATCATTTACACCTGGCACCCCAAACTTACCTACCACACCCTCTCTAAAAGTTTCTCCTACTTTAGCATTCAGGTCCCCTACCACAATTACTCTCTCACTTGGTTCAAAGGCTCCTATACATTCACTTAACATCTCCCAAAATCTCTCTCTCTCCTCTGCATTCCTCTCTTCTCCAGGTGCATACACGCTTATTATGACCCACTTCTCGCATCCAACCTTTACTTTAATCCACATAATTCTTGAATTTACACATTCATATTCTCTTTTCTCCTTCCATAACTGATCATTTAACATTACTGCTACCCCTTCCTTTGCTCTAACTCTCTCAGATACTCCAGATTTAATCCCATTTATTTCCCCCCACTGAAACTCTCCTACCCCCTTCAGCTTTGTTTCGCTTAGAGCCAGGACATCCAACTTCTTTTCATTCATAACATCAGCTATCATCTGTTTCTTGTCATCCGCACTACATCCACGCACATTTAAGCATCCCAGTTTTATAAAGTTTTTCTTCTTCTCTTTTTTAGTAAATGTATACAGGAGAAGGGGTTACTAGCCCATTGCTCCCGGCATTTTAGTCGCCTCATACGACACGCATGGCTTACGGAGGAAAGATTCTTTTCCACTTCCCCATGGACAATAGAAGAAATAAAAAAGAACAAGAGCTATTTAGAAAAAGGAGAAAAACCTAGATGTATGTATATATATATATATGCATGTGCGTGTCTGTGAAGTGTGACCAAAGTGTAAGTAGGAGTAGCAAGATATCCCTGTTATCTAGCGTGTTTATGAGACAGAAAAAGAAACCAGCAATCCTACCATCATGCAAAACAGTTACAGGTTTTTGTTTCACAGTCATCTGGGAGGACGGTAGTACTTCCCTGGGTGGTTGCTGTCTACCAACCTACTACCTACATATATATTATATATATTATATTATATATATATATATATATATAAATATATATATATTATATATATATATATTATATATATATATATATTTTATATATATATATATAGTCGGTGATACACACGTAACAACATGTACCTTATATACCAACGTTATATCAACAATGTATCTCTTAAATCTTCTGTACCATATTATGTAATAAAATATTCCTATTGGTAAAAAAAATATATACTATAAGATGAGGTGGTAGGGGAAGTGGAATAATCAAACGGCTTCAGGAAGAAATCCAAATATTCTTCCTTGAAGCCCTTTTATGCACTTCTCCGAGGTTATGGGTCCCACAATTTACACCAGAGGTGGACCCCATCCTGTATATATATATATATATATATATATATATATATATATATATATATATATATATATATATATATATATATATATATACATATATATATATATATATATATATATATATATATATATATATATATACATATATATATATGTATATATATATATATATATATATATATATATATGCAATAAGATCACAGTAAACAGGTGATTTTCGAATATGCAAAACAACCACTCTGAAAGAATAGAGAAATTCCAAGCGCTTTCGTGACTACTCACATTATCAAGGAACTATGAAAGTAAAGCATCCAAGGAAGCTATATAAGGGGTCTGGCCAGCACCTCACTATCAGATCCCACAACGGTTAAACACCTGACGCGCGCCGGCCCAACTGGACAGGTCCTTTGCACAACTCACCAACAAACTATTCTACCCAAGAAAATTTAAAAATTATTATTTGTCCAGTGTATTATTAAATTCTTCCCAAATTTTATTAATTATAAATGGATCTAATTTATATAAACCAAAGGAAATATTCATATGAAACAAGATTCAATTATATTCCTGTCGACCATGGACTTGCTTGATACTACTTTCTCTGGTGTAAATAATGAAAAAAATAACCATCCAATTGATTTTCAAAAAGTTGAGAAAGTAGTGTCAAGCAAGTCCATCGTCGACAGGAATATATATATATATATATATATATATATATATATATATATATATATATATATATATATATATATATATATATATACATAGGATGGGGTCCACCTCTGGTGTAAATTGAGGGACCCATAGCCTCGGAAAAGTGGATAAAAAGGCTTGAAGGATGAATATTTGGATTTCTTCCTGAAGCCGTTTAAACATTCCACTTTCCCTACCACCCCATCTTTTCATATTTTTTTTTTACCAGTAGGAATATTTTATTACATAATATGGTACAAAAAATTTAAGAGATACATTGTTGATATATAGGTGGCATATACGGTACATGTTATTACGTGTGTATCACCGATTATAGGGCGAAAATTTCATCCAGCTCCTCAGAGCTGGGGCGTGTGCCCAAAATACAGCAGGCATTACCCTTTTGAACAGCCGCACTGAGCCGTTTGAATAGAAAACTAGCTGCCCTGGGATCCCTAGTTACTCTGATGAGTCTTTTTCCCAGCTCTTTAAGGAATTTAGATGCATTCTTTCCTCATGAGCCAAGGGTCTCTGGGCCTATGGGAACAAACGTAATGATGGGCAAGTTCTCCATATTTTGTAGACTTTTGGGACTCCCTGAAGCTGGCAGCTGCCCCTCCTTCCTCCCTGGTGTATTGGAGATATGTATGAGCCAAGGTAGAGGCACATGTATAGTCCCACACTACCTGCTTCCCATCTGTCCTGGCTTGAAGGGTGATACCATCTGGACGCTTCTGGCTGCCATCATATCTGCATAGCTGGGGTGGCTCCCTTACTGCTCGGCATCCGGCTGTTGTGAGGCTCCTCTTGATAATGTTATTAACCTCCTCATGTCTTGCAATCTTTCCCTCGGATTTACGGCACACAAGACCATGGTACCCGAATCGGTCTGCTGCTTCACTGCCACAAATACACCTGTGTTCGGCGAAAATAGGGGCGGCAAGTCGAAGGGCAACACCGATGCGGATGGTCTGTGGGTCGAGGCGTGTGCCAAGGCTGGAGTTGGGAACGGCCAACAGAAAATCCCCTGCATGATGTGCTCTCACTGCCAGGAGACGGGCTCTATCCTTCCCTGACACACTCTGAAGCACTGTTGAGGCTATATTTTCCACTATTGGACCATCCCAGTGCGATTGTTTGTAGTTGTTGGGGAGAGCAGGTCTGGTTTCAGAGCCCGTTAGATTATCCCAGATCATGGCTCCGTCAATGAACTTTTGGTCCTGGACTCCAATCTTGTCCCTAAGATGTTCAGAGAGAATCGCTGCTACAATCCCTCTGGATGCAACACATGAGGGCAGAAAAGCTGGTAGCACAATCTGTGATGACTTGCGGACACCAATGCCTCCTAGTATGACTGGAAGTCCAACTTGGTTCCATTGCTCAGGATACTGTCATATTTGTGCAGTATAGTGTTATCATATGAAGGTGCACATCTTAGGAAACATGTTAACCTGGGAAGACTCAAGCACTTTGTGAGAAGGTACAAGGCATTTTGGGTGTCAAGATTCCCTATTCGTTGTTCCATTCTCCTCAACTCTTCCAATTTCTCCCTGAGAATTCTGTCAATGGCATCGCTTCCCAGAGGTGCTCCAAGCAAGATGCTATTCGTAGGGGCAATGACTGATGCTCTTGGTAGTTTGGGTCTCACTGCATTTATCACTTGCTGACTGACTGAGATGATTTCACATTTGGATGGATTCAGCTACACAGTAGAGAAATGGTGCAAGAGGATCCCCTTGCTGGACACGCTCTGATTATGTGATTTCATGCTGTCCAAACAGGAGCATTGATTCCTTGCTATATTCAGCTGAAACAAAAGGGAAAAGACCAGGGAAATGTTCTTGTACCACTGCTAATACCACGTCTCTTTTCAGGAGATTAAATGTATTCTTGAAGTCTAATTTTACCACTGCATTGTCCTCAGGCAGGGTGTTGATATACGCCCTTGTTGCATGAACCGCTGCTTCACTTCCTTGAGAGACCCCAAAGCCAAGCTGGTTTGGTTGAAGCATCATGGCTGCCTCTGGGCGAATGCTTCAGACAGCAGCTATGGAAACAAGGTGGTGAAAAGTGTTGCCTACTGCAATTGCCAAAATTCCTCCATCCTTCTTTTTAAGTGTACAAAGTGATGCACCAAAAAAAAAAAAAGGTTTAATTTCATCAGGAATCTGACCAGCCAGTTGACGAACCTTGTGATCTCTGAAAGCAGTGTCTCTGTAATCTCCCCAGTAACTGGATAACTGGATTAACCATTTCCTTTAAATGCTGTGGCCTTATTTCAGTGTAACCCCCAGCAGAGCCAGATGGGAACGGCATTATTGCGTTGTAAATGTCCGAGTCTTCCTCAGTCAATGGTTCCACAGTGGGGACAGAGGTGTTGGAACTGTTGGTGCCCCTGGTTTCCCTGGCAGGGTGGTTTCCTCTAAGTGCTTCTGCCGTGTCAGCATCCCTGGGGGCATCTGTATCTTCACTGGTAATAATTCTGATTTCCCCCACTGTGTTTCCTTCTTCAATTTTCTTGCTCACCTGGACTGAATTTTTCGCTGTCAGTGGAGTGAGTGGGGGTTCTGCCTCTACCGTTTTTGTATTGACAGGGAAGGTGAATGAGGTTATCAGCTCTAGGAAAGTCTTCCAAGGATTCAATGATCATTAAAGCTAGTCTTTCCCCTTCTTTCTGGCACAACTAAGCAGACATTGACAAAAAGTAGCCAGTTGTGCCATGCCTTGATGGTTGGTGGAACATTTAGGATAGTGGAACTATTGTTTACTTTACATATATATATGTATATATATATATATATATATATATATATATATATATATATATATATATATATATATATATATATATATATATATACATATATATATGTATATATACATACATATAACATATTCCAACATTAAGTGCCTACTTAACATCTTATTGTTTAGCAGGGGTGTAGACTAAGACATCTGGCTACTGATCTGCTCACGGTTTGAGATTACTGCCAATCGTAATGTTTTTTGCTTTATAATCATTTGTTTCCATGGTTTCATTGATATTTATAATGTTCCTTAAAGCCGGCAATAATAGGAAGAGTCATACATTTCTCCACATCATCATCGGAATTGCAATGTCTACTATGGGAGAAATATTCCCTGCAGACTTTTGACTTGGGTTATACCATTGTTCCTAGACTCACCACTACCTGCAAACTTCCTCTGGAGTCTGAAACAATCTGTGATAGCACAGAGTGATGCCCCATAAATGAGGGGCTTAACGGTCTTCGGGACACTGCCTGTGATTCACACATTCGTATATCTGGTGACCTCAGAAAGGATTTCTGAAATATTAAATGATAGATTGAGCATTTATTTAATGTGTCGTGGTCAAAAACTGTGAAATGACCTGTTGTTAGCGTTTAGGGTGTCATATGTGCTTTATACTTATCTGATTCTTGAAGCGTTAAGTCCTGTACTCCTGTTGCATTGCCAAGAAGGTCAATGTTTGTGTTTGGATCTCTGGGCGGGTGTTTATCTGATAGAGCTCATGCTCTAGAAATTAGCCTAATTGTTTTAGTAGTATTTATCTCTTCAAATTCATTTCTGATTTGGGCTTTGATTTTAAAGAGTTCGGATATTCTTTTTAATATATATCTAAGGCGGTGTTTTTTCACACTATACGGATGATGGATGAGGTTATCATCTCTAAGGAGTAAATTTATTGACTTAATAACATATGGTGCTAGGGAAATGTTCCTCCTGGGTGAGATTAGAAGGAAAGCATTACAAAAAAGCAGTTGTTTGATGGAGCATCATAGACATTTTCAAATCGGTGATTTTGGTAGTGACTTGAAGGTGAGCTGCCTCAGGGACTTGTGGGAGCGTTGTAGCAAACGTTAATTTGATAGCAGCCCTAAAAATCTCAGTTGACGTGAAGTCTATATTGAGGGGCTGTTGCTTTCAACTGGAGATCACCAGGTACCTGTACAACCAAAAGAATTGCGCTTGTTTATATGAACGAGACCATTTGCTGGGTTGAGGACACAATTTACCGCATACCTGGCAAGTACCCCTTGCTCAAGTGTCATTATGCCGGCCATGGCTACAAGGACCCTGGAGTTTAAAAAGGCTTGAAATATTGCTAAACTAGCTGGCGTGAGGAAACTTACACACACAGGATGGGTAAGTGTGACAAGGACACACATTACATCTGCCTGGCCTTTATTAATAAAGGAAAGAGAAGGGGCTAAACTGTCTCATGTACGGGCTCCTTGAGAGGATGGAGCTGTGGTTTTACCAGTCACATATTACTCCATTCCTAGAGTTACTTAGACAGAAGAGCGTATTGGAATATTTCGTCATTGCCTCAGCACATACATACACAACAATATTGAGTCTGATGCATATTTAAAGGCAAATAACTAAGAGTTCATACAAAATAAAATCAACCCTCTTGTGGCTATGCTTCGAACTAATACCTAAAAATACCTAAAGAGAAGTGACCAAACCCAGTTGTCCACAAGTTATTTACAATGAAGGAACAATGATTTTACCACTCATATACTACCCAATCCCTGGGTTTCATTCTTATATTTACGTAAAGTGCTAAACCCATGTGACATTCAACACATGGATTGGTGAAAGTTCGCTCGACTATCGATCCGGTAATCGTGAGGACTCACAACTCACGCAGCCAGACCTCTTAACAACAAACACACAGCAGTGATGACATGCTGAACCACCAGCTCCTTATAAGGATGGAGTGATGGAGTTACCCAAAACACTGAGCTCCATCCCTGGAGCCTCTCTGACTGGGTGATATAACAGAAATATTTCGTCATGACCCCAGCCTATATATACAACACTGTGAGGTTTTCGATATGTTCATGTATTCAGATAACACCGAATTCCTATGTCAAACAGTCAACCCTCTTTTGGCTGAAATTCAAACCCATACCATTCCTGCCTGACAGTTTCTAAACAACTGAAGAGAAGTGACCAGACCTCCGATCACAGACCTTTAATTATATCACAGAATGGTTGTGACTCGAACCCATGTCAGGGAGTCCTAGAAGTCCCAGGCCCATGAGCTATGCACTGGGCCAGCTGGCTCTAATATGATTCATCCAACTAGATATATTTCTATACACCATAGGAGAGTTAACATGCTCCTCAATAACAACAACTTCAAGTTTTTATAAAAGAATCCCACACCGGCATGGCTTTAGCTTGCTCTAACTTTAGTCATTTTAAAGCCCACATAATGACTGAAGGAACTGTAACAACGCCAGTTCTGTGATTTCCTTTCAATCATTTTATTATGATTTTGTGAGTTATGATGAGTTCTGCATATCGATGAAGTGATGGTTTTCACCCCTCACACCCGGAGCAATTAATATTGGGTATTATATAAGAATATTTCATCATCGTCCCAGAATATGCACAAAATAATGTGGAGTTTTAAGGTTATTCAATGATTCCAAAAGAAGCAAGTATATATTAAAAAAAGCCAACCATTTTGTGACTATGGTTCAAACCTACGACGTACCTCTGTACATAAATTTAAATTTGCGGTTTCAATATTTAGGAAGGATCACTTTATGCAAGACTTTTACAGACTCATGATATTCTCTTCACCTTTCATAACGCAGCTCTTTTTACGGGCATTGAATTTCTTTTCAATAAATTTTATAGTCTCTTATCCTCCTCCTCCTTGTCCTTCTTCCTTGTCTCTGCTCCTTAAAATAATATACTTTCCTCATTCTTCTTCTACAAATTCTCTTCTTCTATTCGTCTTTTTTCTTCTTCTTTGTTGTTCTCCCTCTCATATAATCCAGTCGCTGTCTACTCCACCTTATCCTTCAATTATCACTTGTGCTGTTCCTTTCTTTAATTTCTTTCTGACCAACTCTTTCAGTTATTACTTTTCATCTGTTTTCCATCACTATTTGTCCGGCTCCTTCTATACCCTTCCATCATTACCTGTCCTGCTTCTACTGTTTCCTTCTATTATTATCTGTCCTGCTCCTTCTGTTCCCTTCCATCATTACCTGTCCTGCTCATATTGTTCCCTTCCATCATTACCTGTCCTGCTGTAGATGAATGGTTCACAGAACCGACACGTTGATAAATTAGACACATGTACAACTCTTGGGTATCTTTATTATATATTAAGGAAACGTTTCGCCACACAGTGGCTTCATCAGTCCATACACAGGAGAAGCTTGAAGAAGAGGAGGAGAATGAGGTAATCTGTGAACCATTCATCTACAGTCCTGTCAGACACTGCAACTTCTTGCTATCTTAATACTTGGGAATTCTTCGCTTGCCTAACCCTTGGGCACGACCTACTTCCACATTGGGCAAATGTGACACCACCTATGACTGTTGCATCTCTCCTGCATACGGTCTATAAGCCCCTTCATAGATCATATGCCGTACTCTATTCAAGATTGATGGAATGACGACATCGACTCAAGGTTGAGGGACTGATTACCTCATTCTCCTCTTGTTCTTCAAGCTTTTCCTCTGGACTGATGAAGCCACTGTGTGGCGAAACGTTTCCTTAATAAAGATACCCAGGAGTTGTACATGTGTCTAATTTATCCACCTGTCCTGCTACGACTGTTCCCTTCCATCATTACCTGTCCTGCTACTACTGTTCCCTTCCATCATTACCTGTCTTGCTCCTACTGTTCCCTTCCGTCATTACCTGTCCTGCTCCTACTGTTCCCTTCCATCATTACCTGTCCTGCTCCTATTGTTCCCTTCCATCATTACCTGTCCTGCTCCTACTGTTCCCTTCCATCATTACCTGTCCTGCTACTACTGTTTCCTTCCATCATTACGTGTCCTGCTCCTGCTGTTCCCTTCCATCATTACCTGTCCTTCTCCAACTGTTCCCTTCCATCATTAACTGTAATGCTGCTACTGTTCCCTTCCATCATTACCTGTCCTGCTCCTACTGTTCCCTTCCATCATTACCTGTCCTGCTCCTACTGTTCCCTTCCATCATTTCCTGTCCTGCTCCTACTGTTCCCTTCCGCTATTGCATGTCCTGCTCCTACTGTTCCCTTCCAACATTACCTGTCCTGCTCCTACTGTTCCCTTCTATCCTTACCTGTCCTGCTCCTACTGTTCCCTTCCATCATTACCTGTCCTGCTCCAACTGTTCCCTTCCATCATTACATATCCTGCTCCAACTGTTCCCTTCCATCATTAACTGTCCTGCTCCTACTGTTCCTTTCCATCATTACCTGTCCTGCTCCTACTGTTCCCTTCCATCATTACATATCCTGCTCCAACTGTTCCCTTCCATCATTACCTGTCCTGCTCCTACTGTTCCTTTCCATCATTTCCTGTCCTACTCCTACTGTTCCCTTCCATCATTACCTGTCCTGCTCCTACTGTTCCCTTCCATCATTACATATCCTGCTCCAACTGTTCCCTTCCATCATTACCTGTCCTGCTCCTACTGTTCCTTTCCATCATTTCCTGTCCTACTCCTACTGTTCCCTTCCATCATTACCTGTCCTGCTCTTACTGTTCCCTTCCATCATTACCTGTCCTGCTCCTACTGTTCCCTTCCATCATGACATGTCCTGCTCCTACTGTTCCCTTCCATCATTACCTGTCCTGCTCCAACTGTTCCCTTCCATCATTACCTGTCCTGCTCCTACTGTTCCCTTCCATCATTACCTGTCCTGCTCCTACTGTTCCCTTCCATCATTACCTGTCCTGCTCCAACTGTTCCCTTCCATCATTACCTGTCCTGCTCCTACTGTTCCCTTCCATCATTACCTGTCCTGCTACTACTGTTCCCTTCCATCATTACCTGTCCTGCTCCTACTGTTCCCTTCCATCATTACCTGTCCTGCTCCTACTGTTCCCTTCCATCATTACCTGTCCTGCTCCAACTGTTCCCTTCCATCATTACCTGTCCTGCTCCAACTGTTCCCTTCCATCATTACCTGTCCTGCTCCTACTGTTCCCTTCCATCATTACCTGTCCTGCTCCAACTGTTCCCTTCCATCATTACCTGTCCTGCTCCAACTGTTCCCTTCCATCATTACCTGTCCTGCTCCTACTGTTCCCTTCCATCATTACCTGTCCTGCTCCTACTGTTCCCTTCCATCATTACCTGTCCTGCTCCTACTGTTCCCTTCCATCATTACCTGTCCTGCTCCAACTGTTCCCTTCCATCATTACCTGTCCTGCTCCTACTGTTCCCTTCCATCATTACCTGTCCTGCTACTACTGTTCCCTTCCATCATTACCTGTCCTGCTACTACTGTTCCCTTCCATCATTACCTGTCCTGCTACTACTGTTCCCTTCCATCATTACCTGTCCTGCTCCTAATGTTCCCTTCCATCATTACCTGTGCTGCTCCAACTGTTCCCTTCCATCATTACCTGTCTTGCTACTACTGTTCCCTTCCATAATTACCTGTCCTGCTCCTAATATTCCCTTCCATCATTACCTGTGCTGCTCCAACTGTTCCCTTCCATCGTTACCTGTCCTGCTACTACTGTTTCCTTCCATCATTACCTGTCCTGCTCCTACTGTTCCCTTCCATCATTACCTGTCCTGCTACTTCTGTTCCCTTCCATCATTACCTGTCCTGCTCCAACTGTTCCCTTCCATCATTACCTGTCCTGCTCCAACTGTTCCCTTCCATCATTACCTGTCCTGCTCCAACTGTTCCCTTCCATCATTACCTTCCAACCCTTCCATCATTACCTGTCCTGCTCATACTGTTCCCTTCAATCATTACCTGTCCTGCTCCTACTGTTCCCTTCCATCATTACCTGTCCTGCTCCAACTGTTCCCTTCCATCATTACCTGTCCTGCTCCTACTGTTCCTTTCCATCATTACCTGTCCTGTGCTCCTACTGTTCCCTTTCCATCATTCCTGTCCTGCTCCTACTGTTCCCTTCCATCATTACCTGTCCTGCTTCCATCACTGTTCCCTTCCATCATTACCTGTCTACTGCTCCTACTGTTCCCTTCCATCATTACCTGTCCTGCTCCTACTGTTCCCTTCCATCATTACCTGTCCTGCTCCAACTGTTCCCTTCCATCATTACCTGTCCTGCTCCAACTGTTCCCTTCCATCATTACCTGTCCTGCTCCTACTGTTCCCTTCCATCATTACCTGTCCTGCTCCAACTGTTCCCTTCCATCATTACCTGTCCTGCTCCAACTGTTCCCTTCCATCATTACCTGTCCTGCTCCTACTGTTCCCTTCCATCATTACCTGTCCTGCTCCTACTGTTCCCTTCCATCATTACCTGTCCTGCTCCAACTGTTCCCTTCCATCATTACCTGTCCTGCTCCTACTGTTCCCTTCCATCATTACCTGTCCTGTTCCAACTGTTCCCTTCCATCATTACCTGTACTGCTCCTACTGTTCCCTTCCATCATTACCTGTCCTGCTCCATCATTACTGTTCCCTTCGAACATTACCTGTCCTGCTCCAACTGTTCCCTTCCATCATTACCTGTCCTGCTCCTACTGTTCCCTTCCATCATTACCTGTCCTGCTCCAACTGTTCCCTTCCATCATTACCTGTCCTGCTCCTACTGTTCCCTTCCATCATTACCTGTCCTGCTCCTACTGTTCCCTTCCATCATTACCTGTCCTGCTCCTACTGTTCCCTTCCATCATTACCTGTCCTGCTTCTAGTGTTCCCTTCCATCATTACCCCTCCTGCTCCTTCTGTTCCCTTCCATCATTACCTGTCCTGTTCCTACTGTTCCCTTCTGTCATTACCGGTCCTGCTCCAACTGTTCCCTTCCATCATTACCTGTCCTGTTCCCTTCCATCATTACCTGTCCTGCTACTGTTCCCTTCCATCATTACCTGTCCTGCTCCAGCTGTTCCCTTCCATCATTACCTGTCCTGCTCCAACTGTTCCCTTCCATCATTACCTGTCCTGCTCTACTGTTCCCTTCATCATTACCTGTCCTGCTCCTACTGTTCCCTTCCATCATTACCTGTCCTGCTCCATCATTACTGTTCGCTTCCCTCATTACCTTTCCTGCTCCAACTATTCCCTTTCATCATTACATGTCCTGCTACTACTGTTCCCTTCCATCATTACATGTCCTGCTACCAATGTTCCCTTCCATCATTACCTGTCCTGCTACTACTGCTCCCTTCCATCATTACCTGTCCTGCTCCTAATGTTCCCTTCCATCATTACCTGTGCTGCTCCAACTGTTCCCTTTCATCATTACCTGTCCTGCTACTACTGTTCCCTTCCATCATTACATGTCCTGCTACCAATGTTCCCTTCCATCATTACCTGTCCTGCTCCAACTGTTCCCTTCCATCATTACCTGTCCTGATCCTACTGTTCCCTTCCATCATTACCTGTCCTGCTACTTCTGTTCCCTTCCATCATTACCTGTCCTGTCCTGCTTCAACTGTTCCCTTCCATCATTACCTGTCCTGCTCCAACTGTTCCCTTCCATCATTACCTGTCCTGCTCCAACTGTTCCCTTCCATCATTACCTGTCCTGCTCCTACTGTTCCCTTCCATCATTACCTGTCCTGCTCCTACTGTTCCCTTCCATCATTACCTGTCCTGCTCCTACTGTTCCCTTCCATCATTACCTGTCCTGCTCCTACTGTTCCCTTCCATCATTACCTGTCCTGCTCCTACTGTTCCCTTCCATCATTACCTGTCCTGCTCCTACTGTTCCCTTCCATCATTACCTGTCCTGCTCCTACTGTTCCCTTCCATCATTACCTGTCCTGCTCCTACTGTTCCCTTCCATCATTACCTGTCCTGCTCCTACTGTTCCCTTCCATCATTACCTGTCCTGCTCCAACTGTTCCCTTCCATCATTACCTGTCCTGCTCCTACTGTTCCCTTCCATCATTACCTGTCCTGCTCCAACTGTTCCCTTCCATCATTACCTGTCCTGCTCCTACTGTTCCCTTCCATCATTACCTGTCCTGCTCCAACTGTTCCCTTCCATCATTACCTGTCCTGCTCCAACTGTTCCCTTCAATCATTACCTGTCCTGCTCCAACTGTTCCCTTCCATCATTACCTGTCCTGCTCCAACTGTTCCCTTCCATCATTACCTGTCCTGCTCCAACTGTTCCCTTCCATCATTACCTGTCCTGCTCCTACTGTTCCCTTCCATCATTACCTGTCCTGCTCCTACTGTTCCCTTCCATCATTACCTGTCCTGCTCCCTTCCATCATTACTGTTCCCTTCCATCATTACCTGTCCTGCTCCTACTGTTCCCTTCCATCATTACCTGTCCTGCTCCTACTGTTCCCTTCCATCATTACCTGTCCTGCTCCAACTGTTCCCTTCCATCATTACCTGTCCTGCTCCTACTGTTCCCTTCCATCATTACCTGTCCTGCTCCAACTGTTCCCTTCCATCATTACCTGTCCTGCTCCTACTGTTCCCTTCCATCATTACCTGTCCTGCTCCTACTGTTCCCTTCCATCATTACCTGTCCTGCTCCTACTGTTCCCTTCCATCATTACCTGTCCTGCTCCAACTGTTCCCTTCCATCATTACCTGTCCTGCTCCAACTGTTCCCTTCCATCATTACCTGTCCTGCTCCAACTGTTCCCTTCCATCATTACCTGTCCTGCTCCTACTGTTCCCTTCCATCATTACCTGTCCTGCTCCTACTGTTCCCTTCCATCATTACCTGTCCTGCTCCAACTGTTCCCTTCCATCATTACCTGTCCTGCTCCAACTGTTCCCTTCCATCATTACCTGTCCTGCTCCTACTGTTCCCTTCCATCATTACCTGTCCTGCTCCTACTGTTCCCTTCCATCATTACCTGTCCTGCTCCTACTGTTCCCTTCCATCATTACCTGTCCTGCTCCTACTGTTCCCTTCCATCATTACCTGTCCTGCTCCAACTGTTCCCTTCCATCATTACCTGTCCTGCTCCTACTGTTCCCTTCCATCATTACCTGTCCTGCTCCTACTGTTCCCTTCCATCATTACCTGTCCTGCTCCTACTGTTCCCTTCCATCATTACCTGTCCTGCTCCTACTGTTCCCTTCCATCATTACCTGTCCTGCTACTACTGTTCCCTTCCATCATTACCTGTCCTGCTCCTACTGTTCCCTTCAATCATTACCTGTCCTGCTCCAACTGTTCCCTTACATCATTACATGTCCTGCTCCAACTGTTCCCTTCCATCATTACCTGTCCTGCTCCTACTGTTCCCTTCCATCATTACCTGTCCTGCTCCTACTGTTCCCTTCCATCATTACCTGTCCTGCTACTACTGTTCCCTTCCATCATTACCTGTCCTGCTACAACTGTTCCATTCCATCCTTTAGTGTCCTACTCGAACTGTTCCCTTCCATCATTACCTGTCCTGCTCCAACTGTTCCCTTCCATCATTACCTGTCCTGCTTCAACCGTTCCCTTCCATTATTACCTGTCCTTCTCCAACTGTTCCCTTCCATCATTACCTGTCCTGCTCCAACTGTTCCCTTCCATCATTACGTGTCCCGCTCCAACTGTTCCCTTCCATCACTACCAGTCCTGCTCCAACCATTCCCTTCCATCATTAACTGTCCTGCTCCTACTGTTCCCTTCCATCATTACCTGTCCTGCTCGACTGTTCCCTTCAATAATTACCTGTCCTGCTCCAACTGTTCCCTTCAATCATTACCTGTCCTGCTCCAACTGTTCCCTTCCATCATTACCTGTCCTGCTCCAACTGTTCCCTTCCATCATTACCTGTCCTGCTCCAACTGTTCCCTTCCATCATTACCTGTCCTGCTCCAACTGTTCCCTTCCATCATTACCTGTCCTGCTCCAACTGTTCCCTTCAATCATTACCTGTCCTGCTCCAACTGTTCCCTTCCATCATTACCTGTCCTGCTCCAACTGTTCCCTTCCATCATTACCTGTCCTGCTCCTACTGTTCCCTTCCATCATTACCTGTCCTGCTCCAACTGTTCCCTTCCATCATTACCTGTCCTGCTCCTACTGTTCCCTTCCATCATTACCTGTCCTGCTCCTACTGTTCCCTTCCATCATTACCTGTCCTGCTCCAACTGTTCCCTTCCATCATTACCTGTCCTGCTCGAACTGTTCCCTTCCATCATTACCTGTCCTGCTCCAACTGTTCCCTTCCATCATTACCTGTCCTGCTCCAACTGTTCCCTTCCATCATTACCTGTCCTGCTCCTACTTTTCCCTTCCATCATTACCTGTCCTGCTCTGTTCCCTTCCATCATTACTGCTCCAACTTTTCCATTCCATCATTACCTGTCCTGCTCCAACTGTTCCCTTCCATCATTACCTGTCCTGCTCCAACTGTTCCCTTCCATCATTACCTGTCCTGCTGCTACTGTTCCCTTCCATCATTACCTGTTCTGCTTAAACTGTTCCCTTCAAACATTACCTGTCCTGCTCCTACTCTTCCCTTAAATCATTTCCTGTCCTGCTCCTACTGTTCCCTTCCATCATTACCTGGCCTGCTCCTACTGCTCCCTTCCATCATTGCCTGTCCTGCTACTACTATTCCCTTCCATCATTACCTGTCCTGCTACTACTGTTCCCTTCAATCATTACCTATCCTGCTACTACTGTTCCCTTCCATCATTACCTGTCCTGCTCCTACTGTTCCCTTCCAGCATTACCTGTCCTGCTACTACTGTTCCCTTCCATCATTACCTGTCCTGCTCCTAATGTTCCCTTCCATAATTAACTGTCTTGCTCCAACTGTTCCCTTCCATCATTTCCTGTCCTGCTCCTACTGTTCCCGTCCATCATTACCTGTCCTGCTCCTACTGTTCCCTTCCATCATTACCTGTCCTGCTCCTACTGTTCCCTTCCATCATTACCTGTCCTGCTACTACTGTTCCCTTCTATCATTACCTGTCCTGCTCATACTGTTCCCTTCCATCATTACCTGTCCTGCTCCTACTGTTCCTTTCCATCATTACCTGTCCTGCTTCAACTGTTCCCTTCCATCATTACCTGTCCTGCTCCTACTGTTCCCTTCCATCATTAACTGTCCTGCTCGAACTGTTCCCTTCCATTATTACCTGTCCTGCTCCAACTGTTCCCTTCCATCATTACCTGTCCTGCTCGAACTGTTCCCTTCCATCATTACGTGTCCTGCTCCAACTGTTCCCTTCAATCATTACCTGTCCTGCTCCAACTGTTCCCTTCAATCATTACCTGTCCTGCTCCTACTGTTCCCTTCCATCATTACCTGTCCTGCTCCAACTGTTCCCTTCCATCATTATCTGTCCTGCTACTACTGTTCCCTTCCATCATTACCTGTCCTGCTCCTACTGTTCCTTTCCATCATTACCTGTCCTGCTTCAACTGTTCCCTTCCATCATTACCTGTCCTTCTCCTACTGTTCCCTTCCATCATTACCTGTCCTGCTCCAACTGTTCCCTTCCATCATTACCTGTCCTGCTCCAACTGTTCCCTTCCATCATTACCTGTCCTGCTCCAACTGTTCCCTTCCATCATTACCTGTCCTGCTCCTACTGTTCCCTTCCATCATTACCTGTCCTGCTCCAACTGTTCCCTTCCATCATTACCTGTCCTGCTCCAACTGTTCCCTTCCATCATTACCTGTCCTGCTCCAACTGTTCCCTTCCATCATTACCTGTCCTGCTCCAACTGTTCCCTTCCATCATTACCTGTCCTGCTCCAACTGTTCCCTTCAATCATTACCTGTCCTGCTCCAACTGTTCCCTTCCATCATTACCTGTCCTGCTCCAACTGTTCCCTTCCATCATTACTTGTCCTGCTCCAACTGTTCCCTTCCATCATTACCTGTCCTGCTCCAACTGTTCCCTTCCATCATTACGTGTCCTGCTCCAACTGTTCCCTTCCATCATTACCTGTCCTGCTCCAACTGTTCCCTTCCATCATTACCTGTCCTGCTCCTACTGTTCCCTTCCATCATTACCTGTCCTGCTCCAACTGTTCCCTTCCATCATTACCTGTCCTGCTCCAACTGTTCCCTTCAATCATTACCTGTCCTGCTCCAACTGTTCCCTTCCATCATTACCTGTCCTGCTCCTACTGTTCCCTTCCATCATTACCTGCCCTGCTCCTACTGTTCCCTTCCATCATTACCTGTCCTGCTCATCATTACTGCTCCTACTTCCCTTCCATCATTACCTGTCCTGCTCCTGCTCCAACTTTTCCATTCCATCATTACCTGTCCTGCTCAAACTGTTCCCTTCCATCATCACCTGTCCTGCTCCTACTTTTCCCTTCCATCATTACCTGTCCTGCTCCTACTGTTCCCTTCCATCATTACCTGTCCTGCTCCTACTGTTCCCTTCCATCATTACCTGTCCTGCTCCTACTGTTCCCTTCCATCATTACCTGTCCTGCTCCAACTGTTCCCTTCCATCATTACCTGTCCTGCTCCAACTGTTCCCTTCCATCATTACCTGTCCTGCTCCAACTGTTCCCTTCCATCATTACCTGTCCTGCTCCAACTGTTCCCTTCCATCATTACCTGTCCTGCTCCAACTGTTCCCTTCCATCATTACCTGTCCTGCTCCTACTGTTCCCTTCCATCATTACCTGTCCTGCTCCAACTGTTCCCTTCAATCATTACCTGTCCTGCTCCAACTGTTCCCTTCCATCATTACCTGTCCTGCTCATCATTACTGTTCCCTTCCATCATTACCTGTCCTGCTCCAACTGTTCCCTTCCATCATTACCTGTCCTGCTCCAACTGTTCCCTTCCATCATTACCTGTCCTGCTCCAACTGTTCCCTTCCATCATTACCTGTCCTGCTCCTAACTGTTCCCTTCCATCATTACCTGTCCTGCTCCAACTGTTCCCTTCCATCATTACCTGTCCAGCTCCAACTGTTCCCTTCCATCATTACCTGTCCTGCTCGAACTGTTCTCTTCCATCATTACGTGTCCTGCTCCAACTGTTCCCTTCCATCATTACCTGTCCTGCTCCAACTGTTCCCTTCCATCATTACCTGTCCTGCTCCAACTGTTCCCTTCCATCATTACCTGTCCTGCTCCAACTGTTCCCTTCCATCATTACCTGTCCTGCTCCTACTGTTCCCTTCCATCATTACCTGTCCTGCTCCAACTGTTCCCTTCCATCATTACCTGTCCTGCTCCAACTGTTCCCTTCCATCATTACCTGTCCTGCTCCAACTGTTCCCTTCCATCATTACCTGTCCTGCTCCTACTGTTCCCTTCCATCATTACCTGTCCTGCTCCAACTGTTCCCTTCCATCATTACCTGTCCTGCTCCAACTGTTCCCTTCCATCATTACCTGTCCTGCTCCAACTGTTCCCTTCCATCATTACCTGTCCTGCTCCTACTGTTCCCTTCCATCATTACCTGTCCTGCTCCAACTGTTCCCTTCCATCATTACCTGTCCTGCTCCAACTGTTCCCTTCCATCATTACCTGTCCTGCTCCTACTGTTCCCTTCCATCATTACCTGTCCTGCTCCAACTGTTCCCTTCCATCATTACCTGTCCTGCTCCTACTGTTCCCTTCCATCATTACCTGTCCTGCTCCAACTGTTCCCTTCCATCATTACCTGTCCTGCTCCAACTGTTCCCTTCCATCATTACCTGTCCTACTCCAACTGTTCCCTTCCATCATTACCTGTCCTGCTCCTACTGTTCGCTTCCATCATTACCTGTCCTGCTCCAACTGTTCCCTTCAATCATTACCTGTCCTGCTCCAACTGTTCCCTTCCGTCATTACCTGTCCTGCTTCAACTGTTCCCTTCCATCATTACCTGTCCTGCTCCAACTGTTCCATTCCATCATTACCTGTCCTGCTCCTACTGTTCCCTTCCATCATTACCTGTCCTGTTCCAAGTGTTCCCTTCCATCATTACCTGTACTGCTCCTACTGTTCCCTTCCATCATTACCTGTCCTGCTTCTACTGTTCCCTTCCATCATTACCTGTCCTGCTCCAACTGTTCCCTTCCATCATTACCTGTCCTGCTCCTACTGTTCCCTTCCATCATTACCTGTCCTGCTCCAACTGTTCCCTTCCATCATTACCTGTCCTGCTCCATTACTGTACTGCTCCTACTGTTCCCTTCCATCATTACCTGTCCTGCTTCTACTGTTCCCTTCCATCATTACCTGTCCTGCTCCAACTGTTCCCTTCCATCATTACCTGTCCTGCTCCTACTGTTCCCTTCCATCATTACCTGTCCTGCTCGAACTGTTCCCTTCCATCATTACGTGTCCTGCTCCAACTGTTCCCTTCCATCATTACCTGTCCTGCTCCAACTGTTCCCTTCCATCATTACCTGTCCTGCTCCAACTGTTCCCTTCCATCATTACCTGTCCTGCTCCAACTGTTCCCTTCCATCATTACCTGTCCTACTCCAACTGTTCCCTTCCATCATTACCTGTCCTGCTCCAACTGTTCCCTTCCATCATTACCTGTCCTGCTCCAACTGTTCCCTTCCATCATTACCTGTCCTGCTCCAACTGTTCCCTTCCATCATTACCTCTCCTGCTCCACCTGTTCCCATCCATCATTACCTGTCCTTCTGCTACTGTTTCCTTCCATCATTACCTGTTCTGCTCCAACTGTTCCCTTCAATCATTACCTGTCCTGCTCCAACTGTCCCCTTCCATCATTACCTGTCCTGCTTCAACTGTTCCCTTCCATCATTACCTGTCCTGCTCCTACTGTTCCCTTCCATCATTACCTGTCCTGCTCCAACTGTTCCCTTCCATCATTACCTGTCCTGCTCCTACTGTTCCCTTCCATCATTACCTGTCCTGCTCCAACTGTTCCCTTCCATCATTACCTGTCCTGCTCCAACTGTTCCCTTCCATCATTACCTGTCCTGCTCCTACTGTTCCCTTCCATCATTACCTGTCCTGCTCCATCATTACTGTTCCCTTCCATCATTACCTGTCCTGCTCCAACTGTTCCCTTCCATCATTACCTGTCCTGCTTCAACTGTTCCCTTCCATCATTACCTGTCCTGCTCCAACTGTTCCCTTCCATCATTACCTGTCCTGCTCCAACTGTTCCCTTCCATCATTACCTGTCCTGCTCCAACTGTTCCCTTCCATCATTACCTGTCCTGCTCCTACTGTTCCCTTCCATCATTACCTGTCCTGCTCCAACTGTTCCCTTCCATCATTACCTGTCCTGCTCCAACTGTTCCCTTCCATCATTACCTGTCCTGCTCCAACTGTTCCCTTCCATCATTACCTGTCCTGCTCCAACTGTTCCCTTCCATCATTACCTGTCCTGCTCCAACTGTTCCCTTCCATCATTACCTGTCCTGCTCCTACTGTTCCCTTCCATCATTACCTGTCCTGCTCCAACTGTTCCCTTCCATCATTACCTGTCCTGCTCCAACTGTTCCCTTCCATCATTACCTGTCCTGCTCCAACTGTTCCCTTCCATCATTACCTGTCCTGCTCCAACTGTTCCCTTCCATCATTACCTGTCCTGCTCCTACTGTTCCCTTCCATCATTACCTGTCCTGCTCCAACTGTTCCCTTCCATCATTACCTGTCCTGCTCCTACTGTTCCCTTCCATCATTACCTGTCCTGCTCCAACTGTTCCCTTCCATCATTACCTGTCCTGCTCCTACTGTTCCCTTCCATCATTACCTGTCCTGCTCTTACTGTTCCCTTCCATCATTACCTGTCCTGCTCCAACTGTTCCCTTCCATCATTACCTGTCCTGCTCGAACTGTTCCCTTCCATCATTACCTGTCCTGCTCCAACTGTTCCCTTCCATCATTACCTGTCCTGCTCCAACTGTTCCCTTCCATCATTACCTGTCCTGCTCCTACTGTTCCCTTCCATCATTACCTGTCCTGCTCCAACTGTTCCCTTCCATCATTACCTGTCCTGCTCCAACTGTTCCCTTCCATCATTACCTGTCCTGCTCCAACTGTTCCCTTCCATCATTACCTGTCCTGCTCCAACTGTTCCCTTCCATCATTACCTGTCCTGCTCCTACTGTTCCCTTCCATCATTACCTGTCCTGCTCCAACTGTTCCCTTCCATCATTACCTGTCCTGTTCCAACTGTTCCCTTCCATCATTACCTGTCCTGCTCCAACTGTTCCCTTCCATCATTACCTGTCCTGCTCCTACTGTTCCCTTCCATCATTACCTGTCCTTCTCCAACTGTTCCCTTCCATCATTACCTGTCCTGCTCCAACTGTTCCCTTCCATCATTACCTGTCCTGCTCCAACTGTTCCCTTCCATCATTACCTGTCCTGCTCCAACTGTTCCCTTCCATCATTACCTGTCCTGCTCCAACTGTTCCCTTCCATCATTACCTGTCCTGCTCCTACTGTTCCCTTCCATCATTACCTGTCCTGCTCCTACTGTTCCCTTCCATCATTACCTGTCCTGCTCCAACTGTTCCCTTCCATCATTACCTGTCCTGCTCCAACTGTTCCCTTCCATCATTACCTGTCCTGCTCCAACTGTTCCCTTCCATCATTACCTGTCCTGCTCCAACTGTTCCCTTCCATCATTACCTGTCCTGCTCCAACTGTTCCCTTCCATCATTACCTGTCCTGCTCCTACTGTTCCCTTCCATCATTACCTGTCCTGCTCCAACTGTTCCCTTCCATCATTACCTGTCCTGCTCCAACTGTTCCCTTCCATCATTACCTGTCCTGCTCCAACTGTTCCCTTCCATCATTACCTGTCCTCCTCCAACTGTTCCCTTCCATCATTACCTGTCCTGCTCCAACTGTTCCCTTCCATCATTACCTGTCCTGCTCCAACTGTTCCCTTCCATCATTACCTGTCCTGCTCCAACTGTTCCCTTCCATCATTACCTGTCCTGCTCCAACTGTTCCCTTCATCATTACCTGTCCCTGCTCCATTACTGTTACTGTTCCCTTCCATCATTACCTGTCCTGCTCCAACTGTTCCCTTCCATCATTACCTCTCCTGCTCCAACTGTTCCCTTCCATCATTACCTGTCCTGCTCCAACTGTTCCCTTCCATCATTAACTGCCTTCTCGACCTGTTCCCTTCCATTATTACCTGTCCTCCTCCAACTGTTCCCTTCCATCATTACCTGTCCTGCTCCAACTGTTCCCTTCCATCATTACCTGTCCTGCTCCTACTGTTCCCTTCCATCATTACCTGTCCTGCTCCTACTGTTCCCTTCCATCATTACCTGTCCTGCTCCAACTGTTCCCTTCCATCATTACCTGTCCTGCTCCAACTGTTCCCTTCCATCATTACCTGTCCTGCTCTTGCTGTTCCCTTCCATCATTACCTGTCCTGCTCCAACTGTTCCCTTCCATCATTACCTGTCCTGCTCCTACTGTTCCCTTCCATCATTACCTGTCCTGCTCCTACTATTCCCTTTCATCATTACCTGTCCTGCTCCAACCCTTCCATCATTACCTGTCCTGCTCCAACTGTTCCCTTCCATCATTACCTGTCCTGCTCCTACTGTTCCCTTCCATCATTACCTGTCCTGCTCCAACTGTTCCCTTCCATCATTACCTGTCCTGCTCCTACTGTTCCCTTCCATCATTACCTGTCCTGTCCTGCTCATCAACTGGTCCCTTCCATCATTACCTGTCCTGCTCCAACTGTTCCCTTCCATCATTACCTGTCCTGCTCCAACTGTTCCCTTCCATCATTACCTGTCCTGCTTCAACTGTTCCCTTCCATCATTACCTGTCCTGCTCCAACTGTTCCCTTCCATCATTAACTGTCCTGCTCCAACTGTTCCCTTCCATCATTACCTGTCCTGCTCCAACTGTTCCCTTCTATCATTACCTGTCCTGCTCCAACTGTTCCCTTCCATCATTACCTGTCCTACTCGAACTGTTCCCTTCCATCATTACCTGTCCTGCTCCAACTGTTCCCTTCCATCATTACCTGTCCTGCTCCTACTGTTCCCTTCCATCATTACCTGTCCTGCTCCAACTGTTCCCTTCCATCATTACCTGTCCTGCTCCAACTGTTCCCTTCCATCATTACCTGTCCTGCTCCAACTGTTCCCTTCCATCATTACCTGTCCTGCTCCAACTGTTCCCTTCCATCATTACCTGTCCTGCTCCTACTGTTCCCTTCCATCATTACCTGTCCTGCTCCAACTGTTCCCTTCCATCATTACCTGTCCTGCTCATTAACTGTTCCCTTCCATCATTACCTGTCCTGCTCCAACTGTTCCCTTCCATCATTACCTGTCCTGCTCCAACTGTTCCCTTCTTCATCATTACCTGTCCTGCTCCTACTGTTCCCTTCCATCATTACCTGTCCTGCTCCTACTGTTCCCTTCCATCATTACCTGTCCTGCTCCAACTGTTCCCTTCCATCATTACCTGTCCTGCTCCTACTGTTCCCTTCCATCATTACCTGTCCTGCTCCAACTGTTCCCTTCCATCATTACCTGTCCTGCTCCAACTGTTCCCTTCCATCATTACCTGTCCTGCTCCAACTGTTCCCTTCCATCATTACCTGTCCTGCTCCTACTGTTCCCTTCCATCATTACCTGTCCTGCTCCAACTGTTCCCTTCCATCATTACTGTTCCCTTCGATCATTACCTGTCCTGCTCCAACTGTTCCCTTCTATCATTACCTGTCCTGTTCCTACTTTTCCCTTCCATCATTACCTGTCCTGCTCCAACTGTTCCCTTCCATCATTACCTGCTCCTGTTCCCTTCATCATTACTGCTCCCTTCCATCATTACGTGTCCTGCTCCAACTGTTCCCTTCCATCATTACCTGTCCTGCTCCAACTGTTCCCTTCCATCATTACCTGTCCTGCTCCTACTGTTCCCTTCCATCATTACCTGTCCTGCTCCAACTGTTCCCTTCCATCATTACCTGTCCTGCTCCTACTGTTCCCTTCCATCATTACCTGTCCTGCTCCTACTGTTCCCTTCCATCATTACCTGTCCTGCTCCAACTGTTCCCTTCCATCATTACCTGTCCTGCTCCAACTGTTCCCTTCCATCATTACCTGTCCTGCTCCAACTGTTCCCTTCCATCATTACCTGTCCTGCTCCAACTGTTCCCTTCCATCATTACCTGTCCTGCTCCTACTGTTCCCTTCCATCATTACCTGTCCTGCTCCAACTGTTCCCTTCCATCATTACCTGTCCTGCTCCAACTGTTCCCTTCCATCATTACCTGTCCTGCTCCTACTGTTCCCTTCCATCATTACCTGTCCTGCTCCAACTGTTCCCTTCCATCATTACCTGTCCTGCTCCTACTGTTCCCTTCCATCATTACCTGTCCTGCTCCAACTGTTCCCTTCCATCATTACCTGTCCTGCTCCAACTGTTCCCTTCCATCATTACCTGTCCTGCTCCAACTGTTCCCTTCCATCATTACCTGTCCTGCTCCAACTGTTCCCTTCCATCATTACCTGTCCTGCTCCAACTGTTCCCTTCCATCATTACCTGTCCTGCTCCAACTGTTCCCTTCCATCATTACCTGTCCTGCTCCAACTGTTCCCTTCCATCATTACGTGTCCTGCTCCAACTGTTCCCTTCCATCATTACCTGTCCTGCTCCAACTGTTCCCTTCCATCATTACCTGTCCTGCTCCAACTGTTCCCTTCCATCATTACCTGTCCTGCTCCAACTGTTCCCTTCCATCATTACCTGTCCTGCTCCAACTGTTCCCTTCCATCATTACCTGTCCTGCTCCAACTGTTCCCTTCCATCATTACCTGTCCTGCTCCTACTGTTCCCTTCCATCATTACCTGTCCTGCTCCAACTGTTCCCTTCCATCATTACCTGTCCTGCTCCTACTGTTCCCTTCCATCATTACCTGTCCTGCTCCAACTGTTCCCTTCCATCATTACCTGTCCTGCTCCTACTGTTCCCTTCCATCATTACCTGTCCTGCTCCAACTGTTCCCTTCCATCATTACCTGTCCTGCTCCTACTGTTCCCTTCCATCATTACCTGTCCTGCTCCAACTGTTCCCTTCCATCATTACCTGTCCTGCTCCTACTGTTCCCTTCCATCATTACCTGTCCTGCTCCAACTGTTCCCTTCCATCATTACCTGTCCTGCTCCAACTGTTCCCTTCCATCATTACCTGTCCTTCTCCAACTGTTCCCTTCCATCATTACCTGTCCTGCTCCAACTGTTCCCTTCCATCATTACGTGTCCTGCTCCAACTGTTCCCTTCCATCACTACCTGTCCTGCTCAACTGTTCCCTTCCATCATTAACTGTCCTGCTCCTACTGTTCCCTTCCATCATTACCTGTCCTGCTCGACTGTTCTCTTCAATAATTACCTGTCCTGCTCTAACTGTTCCCTTCAATCATTACCTGTCCTGCTCCAACTGTTCCCTTCCATCATTACCTGTCCTACTCCAACTGTTCCCTTCTATCATTACCTGTCCTGCTCCAACTGTTCCCTTCCATCATTACCTGTCCTACTCCTACTGTTCCCTTCCATCATTACCTGTCCTGCTCCAACTGTTCCCTTCCATCATTATCTGTCCTGCTCCTACTGTCCTGCTCCAACTTCCATCATTACGTGTCCTGCTCCAACTGTTCCCTTCCGTCATTTCGTGTCCTGCTCCTACTTTTCCCTTCCCTCATTACCTGTCCTGCTCCAACTGTTCCCTTCCATCATTACCTGTCCTGTTCCATCTGTTCCTTTTGATCATTACCTGTCCTGCTCCAACTGTTCCCTTCCATCATTACCTGTCCTGCTCCAACTCTTCCCTTCAATCATTACCTGTCCTGCTCCAACTGTTCCCTTCCATCATTACCTGTCCTGCTCCAACTGTTCCCTTCCATCATTACCTGTCCTGCTCCAACTGTTCCCTTCCATCATTACCAGTCCTGTTCCCTCCATTACTGTTCCCTTCCATCATTACCTGTCCTGCTCCAACTGTTCCCTTCCATCATTACCTGTCCTGCTTCTACTGTTCCCTTCCATCATTACCTGTCCTGCTCCAACTGTTCCCTTCCATCATTACCTGTCCTGCTCCAACTGTTCCCTTCCATCATTACCTGTCCTGCTCCTACTGTTCCCTTCCATCATTACCTGTCCTGCTCCAACTGTTCCCTTCCATCATTACCTGTCCTGCTCCAACTGTTCCCTTCCATCATTACCTGTCCTGCTCCAACAGTTCCCTTTCATCATTACCTGTCCTGCTCCAACTGTTCCCTTCCATCATTACCTGTCCTGCTCCAACTGTTCCCTTCCATCATTACCTGTCCTGCTCCTACTGTTCCCTTCCATCATTACCTGTCCTGCTCCAACTGTTCCCTTCCATCATTACCTGTCCTGCTCCAACTGTTCCCTTCCATCATTACCTGTCCTGCTCCAACTGTTCCCGTCCATCATTACCTGTCCTGCTCCACCTGTTCCCTTCCATCATTACCTGTCCTGCTCCAACTGTTCCCTTCCATCATTACCTGTCCTGCTCCAACTGTTCCCTTCCATCATTACCTGTCCTGCTCCAACTGTTCCCTTCCATCATTACCTGTCCTGCTCCAACTGTTCCCTTCCATCATTACCTGTCCTGCTCCAACTGTTCCCTTCCATCATTACCTGTCCTGCTCCTACTGTTCCCTTCCATCATTACCTGTCCTGCTCCAACTGTTCCCTTCCATCATTACCTGTCCTGCTCCTACTGTTCCCTTCCATCATTACCTGTCCTGCTCCAACTGTTCCCTTCCATCATTACCTGTCCTGCTCCAACTGTTCCCTTCCATCATTACCTGTCCTGCTCCAACTGTTCCCTTCCATCATTACCTGTCCTGCTCCAACTGTTCCCTTCAATCATTACCTGTCCTGCTCCAACTGTTCCCTTCCATCATTACCTGTCCTGCTCCAACTGTTCCCTTCCATCATTACCTGTCCTGCTCCAACTGTTCCCTTCCATCATTACCTGTCCTGCTCCAACTGTTCCCTTCCATCATTACCTGTCCTGCTCCAACTGTTCCCTTCCATCATTACCTGTCCTGCTCCTACTGTTCCCTTCCATCATTACCTGTCCTGCTCCAACTGTTCCCTTCCATCATTACCTGTCCTGCTCCAACTGTTCCCTTCCATCATTACCTGTCCTGCTCCAACTGTTCCCTTCCATCATTACCTGTCCTGCTCCAACTGTTCCCTTCCATCATTACCTGTCCTGCTCCAACTGTTCCCTTCCATCATTACCTGTCCTGCTCCAACTGTTCCCTTCCATCATTACCTGTCCTGCTCCAACTGTTCCCTTCCATCATTACCTGTCCTGCTCCAACTGTTCCCTTCCATCATTACCTGTCCTGCTCCAACTGTTCCCTTCCATCATTACCTGTCCTGCTCCAACTGTTCCCTTCCATCATTACCTGTCCTGCTCCAACTGTTCCCTTCCATCATTACCTGTCCTGCTCCAACTGTTCCCTTCCATCATTACCTGTCCTGCTCCAACTGTTCCCTTCCATCATTACCTGTCCTGCTCCAACTGTTCCCTTCCATCATTACCTGTCCTGCTCCAACTGTTCCCTTCCATCATTACCTGTCCTGTCCAACTGTTCCCTTCCATCATTACCTGTCCTGCTCCTACTGTTCCCTTTCATTACCTGTCCTGCCATCATTACCTGTCCTGCTCCAACTGTTCCCTTCCATCATTACCTGTCCTGCTCGAACTGTTCCCTTCCATCATTACCTGTCCTGCTCCAACTGTTCCCTTCCATCATTACCTGTCCTGCTCCAACTGTTCCCTTCCATCATTACCTGTCCTGCTCCTACTGTTCCCTTCCATCATTACCTGTCCTGCTCCAACTGTTCCCTTCAATCATTACCTGTCCTGCTCCAATCATTACCTGTCCTGCTCCAACTGTTCCCTTCCATCATTACCTGTCCTGCTCCAACTGTTCCCTTCCATCATTACCTGTCCTGCTCCAACTGTTCCCTTCCATCATTACCTGTCCTGCTCCTACTGTTCCCTTCCATCATTACCTGTCCTGCTCCAACTGTTCCCTTCCATCATTACCTGTCCTGCTCCTACTGTTCCCTTCCATCATTACCTGTCCTGCTCCAACTGTTCCCTTCAATCATTACCTGTCCTGCTCCAACTGTTCCCTTCAATCATTACCTGTCCTGCTCCAACTGTTCCCTTCCATCATTACCTGTCCTGCTCCAACTGTTCCCTTCCATCATTACCTGTCCTGCTCCAACTGTTCCCTTCCATCATTACCTGTCCTGCTCCAACTGTTCCCTTCCATCATTACCTGTCCTGCTCCAACTGTTCCCTTCCATCATTACCTGTCCTGCTCCAACTGTTCCCTTCCATCATTACCTGTCCTGCTCCAACTGTTCCGTTCCATCATTACCTGTCCTGCTCGAACTTTTCCGTTCCATCATTACGTGTCCTGCTCGAACGGTTCCCTTCCATCATTACCTGTCCTGCTCCAACTGTTCCCTTCCATCATTACCTGTCCTACTCCAACTGTTCCCTTCAGTCATTTCCTGTCCTGCTCGAACTGTTCCCTTCCATCATTACCTGTCCTGCTCCAACTGTTCCCTTCCATCATTACCTGTCCTGCTCCTACTGTTCCCTTCCATCATTACCTGTCCTGCTCCAACTGTTCCCTTCCATCATTACCTGTCCTGCTCGAACTGTTCCCTTCCATCATTACCTGTCCTGCTCCAACTGTTCCCTTCTATCATTACCTGTCCTGCTCCAACTGTTCCCTTCCATCATTACCTGTCCTGCTCCTACTGTTCCCTTCCATCATTACCTGTCCTGCTCCAACTGTTCCCTTCCATCATTACCTGTCCTGCTCCAACTGTTCCCTTCCATCATTACCTGTCCTGCTCCAACTGTTCCCTTCCATCATTACCTGTCCTGCTCGAACTGTTCCCTTCCATCATTACGTGTCCTGCTCCAACTGTTCCCTTCGATCATTACCTGTCCTGCTCCAACTGTTCCCTTCCATCATTACCTGTCCTGCTCCTACTTTTCCCTTCCATCATTACCTGTCCTGCTCCAACTGTTCCCTTCAATCATTACCTGTCCTGCTCCAACTGTTCCCTCAATCAGTACCTGTCCTGCTCCAACTGTTCCCTTCCATCATTACCTGTCCTGCTCCAACTGTTCCCTTCCATCATTACCTGTCCTGCTCCTACTGTTCCCTTCCATCATTACCTGTCCTGCTCCTACTGTTCCCTTCCATCATTACCTGTCCTGCTCCTACTGTTCCCTTCCATCATTACCTGTCCTGCTCCTACTGTTCCCTTCCATCATTACCTGTCCTGCTCCAACTGTTCCCTTCCATCATTACCTGTCCTGCTCGAACTGTTCCCTTCCATCATTACCTGTCCTGCTCCAACTGTTCCCTTCCATCATTACCTGTCCTGCTCCAACTGTTCCCTTCCATCATTACCTGTCCTGCTCCTACTGTTCCGTTCCATCATTATATGTCCTTCTCCAACTGTTCCCTTCCATCATTACCTGTCCTGCTCCTACTGTTCCCTTCCATCAATACCTGTCCTGCTCCTACTGTTCCCTTCCATCATTAATTGTCCTGCTCCAACTGTTCCCTTTAATCATTACCTGTCCTGCTCCAACTGTTCCTTTCCATCATTACCTGTCCTGCTCCAACTGTTCCCTTCCATCATTACGTGTCCTGCTCCAACTGTTCCCTTCAATCATCACCTGTCCTGCTCCAACTGTTCCCTTCCATCATTACCTGTCCTGCTCCAACTGTTCCCTTCCATCATTACCTGTCCTGCTCCAACTGTTCCCTTCCATCATTACCTGTCCTGCTCCAACTGTTCCCTTCCATCATTACCTGTCCTGCTTCAACTGTTCCCTTCCATCATTACCTGTCCTGCTCCTACTGTTCCCTTCCATCATTTCCTGTCCTGCTCCAACTGTTCCCTTCAATCATAACCCGTCCTGCTCTAACTGTTCCCTTCAGTCATTACCTGTCCTGCTCCAACTGTTCGCTTCCATCATTACCTGTCCTGCACCTACTGTTCCCTTCCATCATTACCTGTCCTGCACCTACTGTTCCCTTCCATCATTACCTGTCCTGCTTCAACTGTTCCCTTCAATCATTACCTGTCCTGCTCCAACTGTTCCCTCAATCATTATCTGTCCTGCTCCAACTGTTCACTTCCATCATTACCTGTCCTGCTCCAACTGTTCCCTTCCATCATTACCTGTCCTGCTACTACTGTTCCCTTCCATCATTACCTGTCCTGCTCCAACTGTTCCTTTCCATCATTACCTGTCCTGCTCGAACTGTTCCCTTCCATCATTACCTGTCCTGCTCCAACTGTTCCCTTCCATCATTACCTGTCCTGCTCCAACTGTTCCCTTCAATCATCACCTGTCCTGCTCCAACTGTTCCCTTCCATCATTACCTGTCCTGCTCCAACTGTTCCCTTCCATCATTACCTGTCCTGCTCCAACTCTTCCCTTGCATCATTACCTGTCCTGCTCCAACTGTTCCCTTCCATCATTACCTGTCCTGCTTCAACTGTTCCCTTCCATCATTTCCTGTCCTGCTCCAACTGTTCCCTTCAATCATTACCTGTCCTGCTCCAACTGTTTGCTTCCATCATTACCTGTCCTGCTCCAACTGTTCCCTTCCATCATTACCTGTCCTGCACCTATTGTTCCCTTCCATCATTACCTGTCCTGCTTCAACTGTTCCCTTCAATCATTGCCTGTCCTGCTCCAACTGTTCCCTCAATCATTATCTGTCCTGCTCCAACTGTTCCCTTCCATCATTACCTGTCCTGCTCCAACTGTTCCCTTCCATCATTACCTGTCCTGCTCCTACTGTTCCCTTCCATCATTACCTGTCCTGCTCCAACTGTTCCTTTCCATCATTACCTGTCCTGCTCGAACTGTTCCCTTCCATCATTACCTGTCCTGCTCCAACTCTTCCCTTTAATCATTACCTGTTTTGCTCCAACTGTTCCCTTCCATCATTACCTGTCCTGCTCGAACTGTTCCCTTCCATCATTACCTGTCCTGCTCCTACTGTTCCCTTCCATCATTACCTGTCCTTCTCCAACTGTTCCCTTCCATCATTGCCTGTCCTGCTCCTTCTGTTCCCTTCCATCAATACCTGTCCAGCTCCTACTGTTCCCTTCCATCATTAATTGTCCTGCTCCAACTGTTCCCTTCAATCATTACCTGTCCTGCTCCAACTGTTCCCTTCCATCATTACCTGTCCTGCTCCAACTGTTCCCTTCCATCATTACCTGTCCTGCTCCAACTGTTCCCTTCCATCATTACCTGTCCTGCTCCAACTGTTCCCCTCAATCATCACCTGTCCTGCTGCAACTGTTCCCTTCCATCATTACCTGTCCTGCTCCAACTGTTCCCTTCCATCATTACCTGTCCTGCTCCAACTGTTCCCTTCCATCATTACCTGTCCTGCTCCAACTGTTCCCTTCCATCATTACCTGTCCTGCTCCTACTGTTCCCTTCCATCATTACCTGTCCTGCTCCAACTGTTCCCTTCAATCATTACCTGTCCTGCTCCAACTGTTCCCTTCAGTCATTACCTGTCCTGCTCCAACTGTTCCCTTCCATCATTACCTGTCCTGCTCCAACTGTTCCCTTCCATCATTACCTGTCCTGCTCCTACTGTTCCCTTCCATCATTACCTGTCCTGCTCCAACTGTTCCCTTCCATCATTACCTGTCCTGCTCCTACTGTTCCCTTCCATCATTACCTGTCCTGCTTCTACTGTTCCCTTCCATCATTACCTGTCCTGCTTCTACTGTTCCCTTCCATCATTACCTGTCCTGCTCCAACTGTTCCCTTCCATCATTACCTGTCCTGCTCCTACTGTTCCCTTCCATCATTACCTGTCCTGCTCCTACTGTTCCCTTCCATCATTACCTGTCCCGCTTCTACTGTTCCCTTCCATCATTACTTGTCCTGCTCCAACTGTTCCCTTCCATCATTACCTGTCCTGCTCCTACTGTTCCCTTCCATCATTGCCTGTCCTGCTCCTACTGTTCCCTTCCATCATTACCTGTCCTGCTCCTACTGTTCCCTTCCATCTTTGCCTGTCCTGCTCCTACTGTTCCATTCCATCATTGCCTGTCCTGCTACAACTGTTCAATCACTTCTTGCTCTGCTGCTTCTTTCCCAGTGCATTGTTTCCAGTTCTTTTTTTTTCTTTTTCCGTCACGGTTCATCTTGCTGCTTCTCTTCTGTCATTTGTATTTTGCCCCTTGTCTTTCCTCACCATTGTTTTTGCTTCTTCCCTTCGCTCACCATTTGTCTTGTCCTTTGCCTTTCATCTCCTCTTCTCCGTAACCTTTCCTTCTAATTTGTCTTATTTTAAACACTTTTCATGCTCCTTCCCTTCCATCTCTATTTACATTGCTTATTCCTATAAACAACTTCATGTCTCTCACCTTCTCTTCCATCACTACTTATGTTTCTCATTCTTATAACCATTACATGTCTTGCCTCACCACCATTTGTGTCTCATCTTCCCTCACAACTTGTAATGTTTGTTCTCTTTCCCTCATCACTTCTCTTGTTCCTTCTTTTCATCACTTGTTTTCTTTCTTCCTTTTAATCATTGTCTTGCTACTTCTCTTCCGTTCCTACTTGTCCTTCTTCTTGTTTTCCTTGTCTGTCTTTCATTATAATTTGCCTGATATTAAATAGATGTGTAGCTCTGACAAGTATAAAAATACATAATTAGTGTATGGAAATCCTTATTGTTACAATGTTTTATTGTTACATCGTTCCATCGATAACAGAAGGGTAAAATGTTATGCAAATAAATATTTTACTGCACTAAATATCTACCACTTACCTTGTTCTTGAAATCCCCCGTGACTCTTACTTTCTATCACTTGTTTTATTCCTGTATTTCCCAATACCCATTTCCCGAGGATTTTCTCCTTGCTCGTCTTTTTACTTGGCTCTCATTCTCTATCCTCAGCTGCTTCTCTTAGCTACTCACCCAACCTTCTACATTCTACGCAACCTACATTCTGCATTCTTCAGATTATGAAAAACTACATTCTTACCAGTTCTACGTTATTAACGAGGGGGTACTTCACAACTGTTTTTATATTCAATAGGTTTAGATTTTTGTGTAATGGGTATCAGTGTTATTTAGATCTAAATAGCTCGCTTATTTTTGTGGTAACCTTTTGGGTTATGATTTCTTAAAAATGGTTTCCCGTTGTTGATTCCCAAACATATACACCGTAAGAGAAATCTGGATACATTTACGTCTAGCTTACAACAGTGTACACTTGGCTACAAAGGAACAAAAAAAAAATTAAGAAAGGCTTTTGTTTCTTATTATATTTTACAAATATGCAAAATGAGTGAGTTCAGTTTCAAAATTATTTTAGAAGAGTACATGGATTTCAAAATGATTTTGGAAGAGTACATGGATTTTTTTGCAACACTCCGGCCGTCTCCCACCGAGGTAGGTTGACCCGACAACGATGAAAATACTTTCACTGTCACTCAGTAACTGATTCACGAAAACGTAATGACATGACTGCAAACAAACTACGGTACGGGTGGGGGTTGAAATCGCGCGTTAGCCACTGGGCTAGCTGGCTACAATATGATCCATCCAACAAGGTATATTTATACACATTCCTATGGTGTATAAATATACCTATTTAGATGAATCCTATTGTAGCCAGCTGACTCAGTGGCTAACGCACCCGTCTGGAGTTTCACGACTCACTAAGCGAGAGTTCAATCGCCACCCGTACCGTGGTTTACACAGTAACTGGAAGGGAGCTGACACCACAGTTCAGATCACTCTCATAACAGCAGCATCCAAAAATCTCCACCTTTTCGTTAGAGTGGAGGCACTAAACATTCCACTTCTCACCTCTTCTATCACAATCTTATTTGTTACGAGTAAAGTGGTTAGATGTCAGGCGTAAGTGTGTTGTCATTGAATTGAAATAAAATTTCAAGTTCGTCATATAATGTCATTTGGGTGTAGGTCTTGAGGTGCCAGTTGTAGACCATTCTTCAGACAGCAGTAGTTTGAGTTGTTTGGAGATGTTCATAATGGAGTAGCAGAGCAATGATACTGCGTTGTGAAACACCATTGGTTATAGTTGAACAGAAATGAGGAAAAATTTTGTATGGTCTCATGTACGATTTGGTAATGGGGTAATGGGATTAACAGTATCAAATAATTTTCGAATCGAAATAAAGAATCCTAATGAAAAATTATTATTTTGTGTTGTAGTTTGTAGCCTACAATGACTTTGGTTTAGTTTGTTGTACTTCGTCACGTCCACTATTTTGTGAAATTTAATAATCATATCTGTGGAGTCTCCCTTTACTGGAATGATATGTCCTTGATTTATTGGATTTTTGTTTTTGGTTTTGGGATAGATTTTCAAGGGTAACAACAACTAGCGACAGGTGTATCTTTACTGAATATGATTAAGGATATTTGAGCATATTTTGGTGCATCCCATCAATAGCAATAGGCAATAAATGCAGGCAGACAACGCAAGCGTTGAATGCATGCATTGTGTGTGGGGAATAGATGCAGAATGTGATGCTGGCGTGGATGACGGTGTTACGACTTTGATGTCGTTAGCACATTGCGTAATAGAGAGCAATAAGGATAGACGATTGATGCAGGCAGTTGATGCGGCAGTGAATGCGGTTGTGTGTAGGGAATGCAGGCAGTAGATATGAGTAGAAGATGCTGGAAACTGCTGAGGGAAGTTAATGTTGGCAGTTTCTCAGGCAGTGGATGCAGGCTGTGTAGTGAACAATGCCTGCTGGTACTGGAAGGAGGGAATGAATGCAGGCAGTAAAGAAATATCGGAAATTGCTATTCAGGTTAGTGAGGAAACAAGACCTGAAATTTATATAATTATTATGGATATGGTTAATAATTTTGAATTATTAGGTAGTCTCATACAGGAACTGTGTTCCATAGTAAGCAGAGGTAAATGCAGTACGAAAGTAACAAGTAAGAAACAATAGGAGTAACTACTTTTTCCATGGCGAAAGCGAAAGTATCAAAAAGTAGATTCGTGGCGAGGTATGTACCTACCGTCGTCCTCTTCCATTTAGTTGTTGGAAATCAAACTGTGAAATAACCAGTTTTCATGGAACAGTAAAGTAAGATGTTCCTGGATGACTTGCTGGATTAGGGTTACTGAGAATCCAGGCGTAAGAGAAAGGAAAAGATTTTACTTTGCAGAGGGCAATAAAGAACAAGAGAGAAGTAAATTTGCAATTGCGGATCTTGGAGAAAAGTAGGAACGAGGAGTCATAAGAAATAACGAGAAGCCATCATGAAAAACTGAGTCAAGGTAGAGAACACAGATAGAGTTTATGGAGGGATGAATGTAGAAGGAGAAGACGTAAAAGATTTTAAAGAAAGTCGAGTCAAGGAAGCAAGCAGCAGAAAGTTTACTGAAGGATGAGTCAAGAATTGATCGTCGTAATGAGTTTATGGAGCACAGAGTCAAGAATGGGTGAACGGCAAGTTTTTCCCAGACTTTGAGACGAAAATTTTGTCTAGTTTATAAAGCTGTATATTGTGATTTTTGAGTTAGAACTTTGAATTATCTGATTTGAAGAAAGGCTTATTTACATGCGTTTTTTCTTACATAAATTGTGCTCTGATTGATAAATTTAATCAATAATTCAATTACTATCATTAAGGAATATTTTGGGTGAAAACTAAAGAGAGAGAGAGAGAGAAAGGAGGGGGGGGGGCAGAAAAGAGAACTATTTTTCAGTCAACGAAATCGAGGACTTAAAAACAACTACGTTACGCTTTTTGACTGCGTAAAAGTCCTGGTTCCTAAAGAGTAAATGGCCTGCCTAGTCTAGGGGCATTTATATTATTTAAAATAGGAAAAGAAACCACTCTAGGGCCAGCATGTACCTTCATACAAAGTATGATGCGTAAATTTAAATGGTCAATGTATTATGAGGAAGGACACAATAATTCACTTATTCAAAAATCTAATATATTAACAGTAACGTATATGCAACCTACAATCTACTCTGCTACACCCAACATCAACACAATCCAGATCAAATTTACCCAGTACTCGCATTAGCTCACTAGCACACTGCTGCTAGTGAGTAAAACAAAATATATAAACATTTATAAACAGGGAGGCTCCATGACAGTTTCCCTTACCACCTGCCTGTCTACCATCAGGCAAAAACACCATATAACTATTTTCCCAAAACTTAAACAGGCCTCTGCACACTAGGGCCTTACAGGTAAACATGAGAGCACTTAAACCAATAAACTAACCTATGGTATAAACTTACAAAAATAAAAAAAAGCTCACCTACTCACACAACTACTACATCTTACTCATTCTGCTGTGCCTCACTTACTGAACAAAACACACCTCACTCTCTCCTCTCCTGGCCACTCTGACTCACCAGGAATAATACGCGTCTGGTTTCAACACACTCCCGGAACTATGGAGCACTTTTTTATAAAATATTCTCTACAATATACTGCGTAATGACCAATTCAAAAAAAAAAAAAAATAGAAAAAGTTAACATATGAGGTGTTTTGACTATGTAGAAGTGATATACGGAGGTCAAAGTATTTGGAGAGTAAAAAGAGAGTTCAAAGTTTGGTGAATTGTGATGCACAGGCAACGAAAAAAATGAGGCCTTTACAGCTTATTTTGCTGAGAATAAAAAAAACAATTTTGAACGCAGATTAATGAGACAGTAGTTTCATGCAGTGAATAGGAATGAATACCATCTTATTGGAGTAAGGAAGAACTAGCTGTGAGTGTTTGGATGTGCGAAGGTCAGTGGATAGAATGAGAGGAGCCTCATCAGCTGAGTCAGATGGGATTAAGACAGATATGGGTCTTGGGTTTTTTCTCTACGTATTGAAAGGAGGGGAAGGAACCTATGGAGTGGAAGAGAGCATGTATAGTTCCTTTATAAAAGGGAGAAATATAGGAAAATATTTATGTTTAAGAATAGTGGGTATTCACTCAAATCAATCAAAGTTTTATTGCATAATATGCAGTGCAGGTTAAACAAAAGTGATTAATATTAGGTGATCGAGCTCTGTATTTCCTGTTTATTTGAAAAAAAAATTTAGCACATTATCTTCATGATGTTTATACACTAATTTATACAGTTCATATCTACTTTCTATTGAATCTAAATACAGTATTAAATTAACACTGTTCACAGTTTCAGTAATAATTTTTTCCACGCACTTATAATAAGCTTTAGTTATATTACCTTTCCTTGTATTTAATGATACTTTCATTGTTTTAAAATCCAAGGACATACTATTTATATTAACTTTGTTAGAGTCCTCTATAATTCATGATTAGATTAATTCATAAAAACTTAAGTAACACTGTGTTGTACACACACTGCCATGATTAATGCAAATTACCTTGAATAAATACTAGCCAAATTCTCTGGCTTATCATATTGATTATGTATAATACAATTATCAATCTTAGCCCCATGTGGGTTTAGCAAATTAAGGAAAATCAGACCGCAGCTGTAAAAAACTATTTATATTTATAATTCTTCTTCTTTTCCTTCTTCTTCTTTTCTTTTTCTTCTTCTTCTTCTTCTTCTTCTTCTTCTTCTTCTTCTTCTTCTTCTTCTTCTTCTTCTTCTTATTATTATTATTATTATTATTATTATTATTATTATTATTATTATTATGAGAAAATCACCTGCAGGAGGTTTACAGGACATTACCCAAATTATTACCGGCAAGTAATTTGGGTGAGGTAAGTGGGACTCAAGTCACAGTAAGTCACTGAACTGCAACTCCGTCGACTGCCCACCTCCTCTCCACTTTCACAAAAAGCTAGACTTGGCATTAAATTAATGATTATAAAATTAAAACAAACTACTCAGGTATATTGAAATTTAGTGGACTGTACGAGATTAGGCTTTCTGGATACACAAAAATATAACTCTTAGAAGTTAATTGTAGAAGACGCTTAATGCTGATGGGACACACCCTAACCTAACCCCTGGCAATGCAAATGCAAAAACTACTGTACATTATGGGTAATCGTCACTTAGCTAAGGTGTGCTGTTGTGAAAGGTTCATTGAAGTCTTCTATTTTCGTCTTCTACACGCAATTCTTATGGTCCCACAAGTTTCCTGTCACAATTCTTCAGCAGGAACGTGTCCGCAATTTATAATTGAATTGGGACCGATACACCCCATTAGGCAATGCCTGATTATTAACAGAATTTCTCATTACAACCAGCGGTCACACATTCAAAATGGCGTCTACCCGGCATCAGTCTCCTGCTCTTCAATACCCCCTTCACTTCAGTTTCTCGAAGGGTCCAAATAGCATCACATATTAATATGCAATTATTGTATTATTTATGTGGAGAAAATTTCTCCAGGAGGGGGGTATCAGCCCCTTCAGCCCCTTCAGCCCCTTCAGCCCCTTTCAGCCCTGAGGGGTCCAGCCCTCTCTGAAGGGGCAAATGTCTTGTTTACTGCTCCAGTGAGTAATTGATCACAGATGCCGTACGAGTATGCGACGTGGTCAAGCGACCGTTGCTCCTTGCAGTCCAGTGTTGCAGAGTGTATTTTAATAAGAGACAGTACATCTCTTAAATAAATAACAAAAAGGCACAATACCGTGACTGGAACGATACACAAATAACAGTTGCAGCACTGAAAGCAGCTAAGGTCAAGTTAGCCTGTCCTGACATACAGACGGACACGATTAGTCCAATTGATTTAATCATTGGAAGTGATTATTATCACTGTTTTGTGCAAAATATAGTAAGTAAACATGATGTTCACTTGCTGAAAACAGCAGGAGGCCACATGATATGTGGTCCCATTCCCTCTCAAAGTGGGAAAGAAGCTGATATTGTTTCAGTGGAAAATGTACTAGTTACGAGAATAACCGCTGATCATGTACCACAGCAAAAATTATCATTACTGGAAGAAATGAATGAACCAGTTGATAAGTTGTGGGATTTAGATGTGATAGGTATTGATGTAAATAAACCAGGCCCACAAGAGTCTCAGACTTATAACCAATATTTGGACACTGTCAAATATAAAGACGGACAGTATTGGGTTAGGTTACCATGGAAATTAAATCCACCACATCTGCCTAGCAATTATAGCATGGCTTTCGGACAGATGAAAGCACAAATACATTAGCTAAGGAAGAATCAAGAGCAACTGACTGTCTATGATAATATCATACAAGAACAGTTGGACAATAAATTCATTGAGGAAATAGTCGAAGATAAGTTGAAGACAGAAGCTCATTATCTCCCGCATCATGGAGTCAGAAAAGATTCTGAAACCACTCCACTACGTGTTGTATATAATTGCAGCGCACGTGCAAATAAAGATGTAGCAAGTCTTAATGACTGTCTGATGACCGGACCCTCACTAACTGAGAAGCTTGGAGACGTGCTCATGAAATTTCGCACAAACCCATATGCCTACACGGCTGATATTTCCAAAGCTTTCTTAAGAGTAGGACTACAAGAAATAGATAGAGATTATACTCGATTCTTGTGGCCTGAAAATCCACATGATCCTCAAAGTCCTGTGAAAACTTATCGTTTCAAATCAGTATTATTTGGTGCAACATCCTCTCCATTCTTACTAGAAGCTACTCTAAATACACATTTGAAGAAATCTGAAAGTCCCTTCAAAGAAATCTTAAAGAAAAGTTTCAATGTGGACAATCTTCAAGGTACTGTGAATAAAGAGGAGGATTTGAAATCCTTATACAGAGAAGCTAACAAGGAGATGAAAGAAGCAAATATGGCTCTGAGGATGTGGAATACAAATTCAAAGCAATTAAGGGAACTTATCAAAGAAGATTTCCCTGAAGCTGAAATTCCAGATTGCAACAATATGCTGGGACTTAATTGAAACACACAGGAAGATACTTTGAGTCTCAAAAGGATAAACAATAAATCATGCAGTACACTCACTAAATGTAGTTTACTGTCAGAGGTATCACAATGTTTTGATCCTCTAGGACTCGTCTCACCAATTAACATAAAGGGAAAAATACTTATGCAAGATGCATGGAAGCTCAAAATTGGATGGGATGAGAAATTGCCTCTAGAAATGAGTGAAGCATGGGATGAAATATCCAGGGAGTTTAAGCAACTTCATCAAATTAAATTTCCCAGACAAATAGGTCAAGAGGGAAACAAGTACATATTACATGTGTTCTGTGATGCGTCAACAAGAGGTTATGGCGCAGTAACTTACATGAGTAATGCTGAAGGAAGTACACTAATTACTTCAAAGGCCAGGGTAGCACCCTTGAAGGTCAGAACAGTACCACAATTGGAACTATGTAGGTACAAAATTAGCTCTCTATCTCAACAAAGTACTTGATCATCTCACTATTGAAAAAACCGTGATCTGGAGTGATAATGAAGCAGTTCTCCAGTGGTTAAGAAATAATAAGAGTAAGTTGATCTATGTACAGAATAGAGTAGCAGAAATAAAAGAAATGCAGAGAGATTATCTCTTTCTCCACGTCTCTACCCAAGAGAATCCAGCTGACATGTTGTCACGTGGTGTCCCACTCAAGAAATTTGTGGATAATAAATTATGGCTCCACGGACCGAACTGGCTCTCTAATGAAAATAACTGGCCTCAGCAAAAAGCTCACATTATGCCAGAAGAAACAGTCTGCTTGAACACAGCAGAAATAAGTTGTGTAAATACTGCAGACACAACAGAAATAGTCATTGATGGATCTAAATACTCATCTTTGGGTAAACTCTTAAGAGTTACAGCTCTTGTCTTTAAATTCATTAAAGGAATAAAACCTGATTATGAATGTCTTGAACCCATTAAATACTGGGTGAAACTAATACAGAAAGATGTTTTCTCTACTGAATATAAATTTCTAGAAACACAAAATAAATCCCCAAAGAAACCTGTTATGATTAATTCTTTAGGACTTTATCTCGACTCAGAAAAGATTATAAGATGTCGAGGAAGAATTCATAATTCTTCACTACCTAAAGAAGCCATTCACCCAATATTGATCCCCAAGAATCATTGGCTAACAAAACTGATTGTTCAAAACGCCCACAGTAACGTGTTACATGGTGGGGTAGCTGACACACTTTGTCATATACGACAATCCTACTGGATACCTCAAGGTCGACAAAGCGTGAAAAAACAAATAAATACTGTATTACTTGTCGTCACTACGACATGCGAGTATGTCAGTATCCAGGTCCACCTCCATATCCCTCTGAAAGAGTTTGTCATATCACTCCATTTGAGGTGACAGGTGTAGATTACACTGGACCAATAATTTTAACCAAAACAGTTGACAAAGTTCCCATCAAGGTGTACATCTGTTTGTTCACTTGTGCTACAACTAGAGCAGTACATCTAGAAGTAGCCACTGACATGTCTGCTGAAGCCTTTATCAAATTATTCAGAAGGTTTGCAGCCAGAAGGGCATGTCCCAGACTGATGATTTCAGATAAAGCAACGAACTATGTTGCTGGTGCTGCTTATATAAGCAAGATCTTTGATCAACCAGGAGTACAACAGATGCTGAATCAACGCAGTTGTCGTTGGAGATACATTCCTCCTAAATCTCCATGGCACGGCGGATTTTATGAAATAATGATGGGCATTGTAAAACGTTGTTTAAGGAAGACTCTTCATCGTCAAAGGATCGACTTAGAAGAATTCTGTACAGTTGTGACTGAAATGGAAAATAGAGTCAACAACAGACCTCTAACTTATGTTACCGATAATCTGGACAATTTAGAAGTGTTAAGTCCATCTCATTTACTCCATGGCAGAAGGCTCAAACCTGTTCCTCCCATGAATGATAAAGAAATCATAGAGGATCCTACTTATTTCGAACCTGAGCAACTCAGACGTAAATTCAAACACCTTAATAAAGTGATTGAACGTTGGGAGAAAATTTGGCGAGAAGACTATCTCACCTCATTGAGAGAACACTTCTATGGAGCTGGTGTTCCTGAAAATCATAAGTCCTTAAGACCTGGTGACATAGTGATTATTGACAATGATGGTCCGAGGTCCCAATGGCCACTTGGAAAAATTGTGACCATATATCCTGATGCAAATGGAATCATCAGGACAGTTGATGTTTTGAGCAAAGGTGTAGTGAATAAGCGGACAATAAATAAACTAGTGCTGTTGAAAACAAAATTAGTGATTCTCCAGAAACCACACAGACTAAAGCTGTTCAGAAAAGACAAGCAGCAGTGGTGGCAAGTGAGAAAATCAAATTAATGTTAAGTGATGAATAGTTCACCTGCAGCGAACCCCATTGTGGAGAAAATTTCTCCAGGAGGGGGGTATCAGCCCCTTCAGCCCCTTCAGCCCCTTCAGCCCCTTCAGCCCCTTCAGCCCCTTTCAGCCCTGAGGGGCCCAGCCCTCTCTGAAGGGGCAAATGTCTTGTTTACTGTTACAGTGTGTAATTGATCACAGATGCCGTACAAGTATGCGACATGGTCAAGCGACCGTTGCTCCTTGCAGTCCAGTGTTGCAGAGTGTATTTTAATAAGAGACAGTACATCTCTTGCTTTGGCAGGACAATTAAGGAAAATCCTGCTCCCACTTTATTACCATAGTAAAGATAGTGTACATTGTTGTCTATGCTTAAGACAGCAACAATCAAACATTCTGCTTTGCTTCATCGAGGAAGTGGCAAGGAAGCAAACGTACTAGGTCAGCTTTTCCTTTGTGCTGGGGGCAGTAATGGCGTGGAGTGTTGTGGCGTCTTCAGATTACTTTTGACTCTACTGAGAGTGACACTGACGCCTGGATAACCAACAAAGAACGATCTGTGCGTTAGTGTGAACAAAGTGTCTCATAAAACACAATAAACACTTAAGAGAAGTGTGATCAGCTTCTTTAGTGATAAGATTGTGAATAATAAAGACAAATCTTGTGGAACATAGTGTACCAGTGTGCGTATTCCTAGACTATGGAAGACGTGGACATCCAAGGACACTTCAGCTTCTATCAAGTCACTGATACCGGTCGAAGGTGTGAAGAACACCATAGCTCACGCTACAAGAGCAAGGTAGGTTACGAATTTCTTGTAGTATGGAGGACTGCGCAGTTCTTGAGTCGCAAGGAGTTTGTAATCAACCTATAGTCGGCAGTAAGGTGTGGACTTTTGAGTCCACACAAGTAAGTTTTTCAGCTATCAGTGAATGAAATATGCTGACATAACACCCCCTAGGGGTAATTTATAATCTTACAAATTATAACTCTTGACAGCCCGTTGAGAAAAGACTTCGACAGCTTTTCAAGACCTCGTCTGCAGGGGCAGCTGTGTAGACGATTTGCTGTCTTTTATCACCTAAGTGTTCCCTATATTTATATTTATAAATTATATCTTAGTTGGTAAAGCCATTTCTCAACAATTTATTTATATGATCTACATTTGGAAAATTCTGTAAAAAAATTCCACACTAGCCCCATTTGGGCTTAGCTTAAGTAACAATTTTAATATTATTTTTACTACAAATTAGTAAATATTAATCATTGTAAATCACTCTCTTTTTAGTCACACTATATATGTTACATTATTAATTTTTATCGTGAACTATCTTTTTAGCCACACAATGTATAGTAAATTATTATTTTTAATAGACACCAACAAATTAATACTTTTTTTATTGACACTCCACACTGATATATTTTAATTACTTGATCATCACCGATCATCTCCATTTCGTTAAGACACAGATCATATCCGGTTCGAAGGACCAATGGAAAGAAGATTATGTGGAGGATTTTCAGGAGAACAATCTTTAATTAACCTTCCACCCACATTTGAGGGAGAACACACAATACTGAAATGTAACTTACAAGAGTTTATGTATCCTGGATGATTGGTGGGCCTTTAGGAGAACTGGGGGTGCAAACAATGTCCGTCCTTCAATGCCCACTGTCTCAAGCTCCCTCACTACTTCCGGGACCCTGGACTAGGACTATATGGTTCCTGTATATTTATGATGAAAATTTATGCCAGTAAAACTGACTGTTAAATAAACTGTATAATTAAAAATTTAAATAGACTTGACTTATTGAGGAATTATATTTTGTCTACTAGGTTACAATTATTAATCACATTATTTCATTTTCAGGATATCTTAAAATACACATATATTTATTCAAATTTGTTATATTTCAGGGTGTGTAATACATTTTTCTTATCAGAAAATTAATTCCTTTAGTATTACAATAATTCCACTTTACTAAACTAACTTATTGCAATATATAAGGAAATTATAGGAAATAAGTAATTTACCTTTTAAAAGTTACATTAACATTACATTGTCATTTCTTTCATTATTATATAAACAATATTATCCCTACTATTACAATTAAATAATAGGAAAATTATGAAAATTTTATACAAAAATTTTTAGTTCTAATCTGACTTTTATGTAAGTTTTTAAATGTATAATCAAAAAGAGTATATTTATATGAACCGATATTTTGAGTAAGTGAATCTCAAGTACTATTTCCATTGAAATTAGTATATAATTTCAATGGAAAAGGTGATGCTCCCTTGTCTTACTCTCCCGTCTTAATGATATAATATTTTTTTTTTCAATTTACACAATCTTTGCCTCCTGCTTTCTTACTTAACAGGAAAATAAATAATATCAGGTGGAATTACTTAATTAGGACTATATATCCTATACCTCATATAACGTCTTTGGTAGGCCCATAAAAACAGCAAATTCTCTTCTTCCCTTCCTCATGCAAAGCTACAACATTTAACTGTATCATTTGATGAATTCTTGAACGTTCTTAGTAAGACCATTTTATATTTTGAAAATTAAGAGGCTTCCAAAAAACTTTCCCTATCTTATAGTCAAACAATATTGCCATTTTCAATACTATTTTAGATTGTATTTCTGCCTACACATGATCGAGCCATTTAATACAAGAATCATTATAGGGACCATATGATGAGGCTTTACTTTATATTAAAATCTAAACCTTTACGCTATTTCACTGATATAAATTATCTAAATGACACCTTAACAACAAAAGGGTATGTATAAAAATCCCTCGAAAAATATATAGCATTATAAATTTGATTTTGTAAAACACATTCTACACTCATCAGAGATTCAAATTAATTCATTTTCAAGACAAGTTCCAGGTTTCACTCTTCATGTAGATAATTGCTTGAATAATTCTGTAATTACTAAGAGTTAAATTTAAAATCAACTGACTAACTAGAAATGATAAATTCTTTCTCCATAAGCATACTAAGAGTTATATCTACCTGGACTCCGCCTGGAGGTCGTTCCAAGGGTCAACGCCTCTGCTGCCCAGTCACCAGGGCTCTCGGTGGTCCAGGGCCTGATCAATCAGGCTGTTACAGCTGGCCACACGTAATCCAATATATGAACCACAGTCAAGCTAGTAGGATACTGACTTGAAGTATCTGGTCAGTTCCCTCTTGAAGGCATCCAGGGGTCTATTGGTAATTCCCTGTATGCTTGGTGGGAGGCTGTTGAATAGTCTTTGGCCCCAGACACTTACTGTATTTTATCTTTTTGTACTTATGAAACCCCTGCTTTCATCGGGAACATATTGTACCGTCTGCCTAGTCTTTTGCTGAAATAGGGAGTTGTTCCAGTTTTCAGACTGAGAACCAGTCCCTTTAGGATTTTTCAGACGTTGATTATGATGTATATCTCCTCTGCTCAAGGAGTATAGGTCAAGAGACTAAAAATTTCCACATTAATGAAGGTGCTTGACTAAACTTATATGTGCAGTGAAGGTTCTTTGTACATTCTCTAGGTCTGCGATTTTACCTGCCTTGAATGGAGCTGTTAGTGTTCAGCCGTGTTTAAGCATAGAGAAAACAAATGACTTAAAAAGGATCATTGACCTAACATCCCATCTTTTGAAAGTTCTCATTATCCTTCCTGTCATTTTCCTCGTAGATGTGATCCTTGAAGGTGAGATCCTCTGATAGTAGCAATCCCAAGTCCTTCACATTAGTTTTTCACTCTATCGTGCTGTTATTGTTTGTAGTATCCTCCGTTCAATTATTTCCTCATGTTTTTTTCAAAATGAAGTTACTGAAATTCGTCCTCATTGAACATCATACTGTTTTCCGTAGAGCATATGAAAACTTAGTTTATATTCCCTTACAGATTTACCGTGTCCTCAATGGATGACACTCTCATGCTATGTCTGATATGAGGATGAGGTATACGATGAGGGAGAATACTGTATCTTGTTGAACTAAACTTTTCGATGTGACAGCGTCCGAATTAACTCTGCTTACCATTACTCTTTGTGTTCTATTGGTTCGAAAGTTGAAGATCGGTCTGCCAACTTTTCGTGTTATTCCTTTATCGCGCATGCTGAGCGATATTACACAATGCTATTACTTATCGAAGGCTTTTACAGTCAGTATATACTTCATCTGATTCTGTTTGTCATGTAGTGCATCCAAGACCATGTCATAGTGTTCCAGTAGCTGCGAGAGGCAGGTGCGACCACCTCTCAAACCATGTTGCCTTGGAGTGTTCAATTGTTCGGAATCTAAGAGGTCGGTGATAATGCTTCTAAGAACCCTTTCAAAGATTTTTTGTTGGGGGACATTAGAGCTATCAAGCTATAATTCTTTGCTATTGTTTTCCTGCCTCCTTTAAGAAATGGAGCTATATCCATGGTTTTTAGCGACTGTGAAATGACACCAGTGTTCAGGATTGTTGATCTTTAGTCTCATTAATGACTCACTGTACACAGAGTCATACTGAGACTTTAGCATCTCACTCATTTCTTTGTTGTCGTCTCTGTAAGCAACATTTTGTTTAAACAAGGTCCCGAAATTGGATGTGTTTCTTCCTTGTTTTTTAGCACATTAAAATAAATATTTTCCATTTCTTTCAATTTCATTGATTACTTTTACTTCCTTTATTTCTCCTGGATCCTGATAGAATTAGTTAACTTGATATCAGTGTTATCTACTTCCCTAGTTAGTGCTTCCTTCAGTACTTCAGATAATATAGCCACATTCAGATGCTTAGTGATTAGTTGCCATCGCCTGTACAGTGAGTGTCTCTTATTTTTCCTTAATAGAATACGTCTGGAGCATATTTTAGCTGCTAAAGAGTTGATCATTTTAGGGTATGTTTCATTTAGGACTTGATTTATTTGATCTCAGTTGTTGTTATTGTTACTGAAGTCGAACATGGTAAAGGCATTGTCGTTCCTGTATGCATTTTGCTGAGAGCCCATGTGTATACAAGTCTGGTTTTGATCTAAATTAATGCTTTTCATATTGTTATATTTATTACCAGCTCATCGTTATTTTTGGAAATGATATCAAGTGTGTTTTGCACTTTTGTTGGCTTCACTATCTCTTAACTTGGGATAAATTTATTGCAGAGATTCAGCAGTTCATGTCAGTGTAACTTTTCATATCAGCTGCCTCCAGGGATTATCTCAGCTGTAACATTATTTGCTACATTCTTCCATTTTTAAGTCTTAAACTGAAATTATTAAGCAACAAGATATTTTGGGCTGGGATTGGAAAATTTTCCGCAAAATAATAGATTTTCAATAACTGTTCCTTGAACTTTTGGGAAATTGCATCTGGCGACTTATATACAACCATATGACTAGGTTTTTCTTCTAAGTCTTTACTGCTAAGATTTCCTCTACATCATTTGTGGTGCTTAGTAACTCTATGCAAATGAGTAACTCGTTGACATACAGGCCAACCTTCCCTTTTTGCCAGTTCTTTCTGTCGCATCTATATAAGTTGCAACCTGTTAATGATGTGGAGAAATTTTCTCCAGGAGGGGGGTATCAGCCCCCTTCAGCCCCTTTCAGCCCTATCAGCCCTGAGGGGCCCAGCCCTCTCAGAATGGCCAAGCATCTTGTTTACTGCTACAGTGAGTAATTGATCCCAGATGCAGTACCAGTATATGACCTGTGGTCAAGCGACCGCCGCTCCTTGCAGTCCAGTGTTGCAGAGTGTATTTTAATAAGAGACAGTACATCTCTTACCTTAGCAGGACAATTAAGGAAAATCCTGCTCCCACTTTATTACCATAGTAAAGATAGTGGACTTTGTTGTCTATGCTTAAGACAGCAAGATTTAAACATTCTGCTTTGCCTCATGGAGGAAGTGGCAAGGAAGCAAATGTACTATGTCAGCTTTTCCTTTGTGCTGGGCCCAGTGACGGCGTGGGGCGTTGTGGCGTCTTCAGATTACTTTTGACTCTACTGAGAGTGACACTGACGCCAGGATAACCAACAAAGAACGATCTGTGCATTAGTGTGAACAAAGTGTGTCACAAAACACGATAAACACTTACAGAGAAGTGTGATCAGCTTCTTCAGTGATATTGTGTGAACAATTATTGATGAACAGTGTAACAACGAGTGTTGCGATCCAACAGAGTGTAGTGCGACATTCTTCAAAGAACACTATTCTTCAATCAACTCAACAGATATCCCGGCGTAATTACGGGTCAGATACATATACCCAGGTAAGTGTTCTAACTTGTGATATATTACTATTGATTGCGCAGTTGAGTGTAAAGTCGTAAGTTAGTCACTTATCATAAACCCCGGTGATAAGCGGACCTTTGAGTCCACACACGTAAGTTTGTCAGCAATCAGTGAATGAAATATGCTGACATAACACCCCCTAGGGGTAATTTATAATCTTACAAATTATAACTCATTTACAGCCCGTTGAGAGATGACTTCGACAGCTTCTCAAGACCTCGTCTGCAGGGGCGGCTGTGCAGGCGATGAGTTGTCTTTCTAAGTTAAGTTTTCCCTATATTTAAACTTAGCTGGTAATCCCATTTCTCAACAAATGATATTTAGAGGCCAAAGTTATCTTTTGTGTCTGTCTCTGTGAACACCGCTAACATTGCATTTGACTCGACGAGCAGTCCACTAATAAAAGGTGTTTTATTGTTGTTGAATGGCTTAATGGCTTAAGTCCCTTATAGTCGCAAATACAAATGAAGTTGTATTGTTGGAAAACTTTTGTTGTTGGCACCATTTTCTGTGGTTTTGGAGGGGGGGGGAGGGGGGGGCACTGGCTGCGTCTCCAGTACAAGGTGATAAAAAATTTTTGTCATTTCTTTCATTTTTTCTTTAATTTCTTGGCACTAAAAAAATAACATGGTCTGGAATAGTTGTAAATACTATGGGCAGTTTTGTATGGGTTGTACCTCCTGGTTCCTTCAAATGGCATGCACGGCACTTTGTGTTTTAACATATTTCTCATGGACTAATGTGTATCAGATTTCGGGGTGAAAAAGATCGAACAACACATACTTTTGGATAGGAGATATCGGCATCATTTTTGGATGCTCCAAGATGCATGCCCATTTGTTTTCTCAGATACCCCACCCATAGAATTTGCACCATTTTGTTTTCAGCTAGCTAGAATTAGTAGAGACTGGCTGAGTTCTCAATTTGTGCAGTTTAAGAACTGCTTTGCTATCTTCAGCAACCATTCCAGAAACACCACCAACTTCGAAGACCAGAACAATGCATCTACCGCATTTGCTAGAAAAATGATAGGATGGATAATGAGAACCTTCAAAACTAGGGACGCCAAGCCCATGATGATCCTCATCAAATCGTTTGTTCCCTCTAGGCTGGAATACTGCTGTACACTAACTGCCCCCTTCAAGGCAGGCGCAATTGCCGACCTCGAGAGTGTACAAATAACTTTCACGGCACACATAAGTACGATAAAGTACCTAAATTACTGGGAACGGTTGAAGTCCCTTGATTTGTATTCCCTGGAACGCAGGCGAGAGAGATTCATGATAATATACACTTGGAAAATCCTAGAGGGAATAGTACCAAACTTGCACACGAAAATCACTCACAATGAAAGCAAAATACTCGGCAGGAGATGCAACATTCTCCCAATGAAAAGCAGGGGCGCCACGAGTACAATGAGACAACACAATAACTGTCAGGGGCCTAAGACTGTTCAACTGCCTCCCAGCATACCTAAGGGGGATTACCAACAGACCCCTGACTGTCTTCAAGAAGGCACAGGACAGGCACCTAAAGTCAGTACCTGACCAGCCGGGCAGTGGTTTGTACGTCAGTTTGTGTGCGGCCAAGAGTAACAGCCTGATTGATCACACACTGGTCCTCTACGAGGTTGGTCTCAGACCAGGCCGGGGGGGCGTTGACCCCCGAAACCCTCTCCATGTATATTCCAGGTATACCATCTCTGGAACTGGGTCCACACTGTCCCCATTGCAGGGGATGAACAGGGTGATGATATGTTTACATTTACTTTATGCAGTTGGGCTCTATTTCCGAGTCCTCTGCTGTAATATGGGCATTTTGTATGCTATATTTTGCTCCTCTCTAACTTGCCCTTCCTTCCATGTTTGATATACCTGGGGTAGGCTTTCCAAGAGGGAACCTTATTTTTCCTGTTTATTTAGAACTCTCCTTAGTACCTTCCTGAATCCTGTCCTAAGCGACATATCCTTAACGCTGATCCAAACACACCTTGCTAGTGCTATGTCATTTACACTTGCAAGAGAAACATGGTGTTCTGAAAAAGATAGGCTACATATGATCCTAGATTGTTTTTCCAGGACCTTTTCACGTGTTCCACTGGTATTCTTGCATGTCATCCTGCCCCTATTCTGTTTGCAGTCTGGGTACCAAGATTACCGCTCAAGTGTATATAGGTAACACACTTTGACCTTTCGGGTACATTTTCCGAACAACTTAAATGCACTAGGTCATTCTCATTATGTATCGGTAAGCTTACATCTCACTGTAAGTGATAACTCATTCCAGTGAGTGAACATTGGAGACGTGTCAACCCCAGTTGGGGAATTTCCGAATAGACCCATCAATCACACTTCACTACTTTTTCCTCAAATTTTATCACTCATATCACCCGTATCACTCTTTATCTCAATGGATATACACTATATTTTTTTCCAGTAAAACTCTCCTTTCACTGCATTATACAGAAATCGTTTTACTTATGCTTTCATATACAGGCTTGACCCTATAAATCTTATAGTAATCGATCCCCTTAACTGACTTCCACTTAATTATATTTGATGCTCTTTCCCGGTGATTGACAGTTTGTATTTTCTGAGCTAGTCTACTCGCTCCATTACGGTTGCACTATTAGTACAGATTCTTCTTAACCCCTCAACAGTACAAGTTTATCATTAATAGCACTTCGAAAGGCAACACTTTCTGTTACAACGACACTGAGTTTAAGCTGGGACGTTGGTACTTCAATATTTTGAAAAAAATTCCACATAAAATATTCAAAGGATTACTTATATATTGTTCACGGTCAACAGTATAACCATTCACAACATCATTGTCTCTTTTTTTCAGTTTTTTTCCCTCGTAAGACCACCGTGGTAGATGAGGTAAGTTGCTCCTGTAGCTTTATTCTTTTCATCTATAAAATCAGTATCACATAATTCCTAAACTGACAAGAACGTCTCCAGCAAGAAATAATATCATATTTACTCTTAGTTAAAGTAAGAATATTATTTATTTTATTATTTTTAAAGAACAACAGTTATAAAAACAAAAAAGTTATGATATTGTTATTACTATTTGAACTATCTAAACAATATATGAAACAGATTACACCATTTTAGGTTTTTTTTTTTAAATTATTTAACAAATTTGATAAGTTGTGCAAAGTTCTGAATTAAAAATCGTAGGTTCAGTCATCATAATAATTACTTTAAAAGCATTATTTTTTATAATAAATCAGCATTATTTTGATGTCACAATTTCATTAATATTAAATGTATTTTCAATGTTAGATTACATATTTATTTCAATTACATAAAACTTAAATTTAAAAGCATTAGATACTGTGAATGTGTCCGTCTGTTCTGGTCTGGACTGCCCATCAGTAACTCTAATAAATGTCAAAAGGACCGTTGCCCAATGAGCTGATCTAATGGCCACCGGACCAGCGAAGTTAAGGACTTCAAACAAGAAAAATATCAGATGAAAACTTAGACGAACACTAACATAGTAGGCATATATTATCGGAATAAATAAGTGAATAACATCCTTTACCATTGAATAGGGTTTGTCTTTATTCAACTGACCTACGTCAGGAAACACTTGTCTTGTTTACTGACAAACAGGACATCATAGAAAATATCTTCTATGATGAGTTATCCAACTGGACGTATAAATCGGTTATTGTTTCAATTTTTTTTGTGTGTGTGTGCGTGTGTGATAAACTAGACCTTAAACCAACTAGATTCTAGTCTAGAATCCTTCTTTTTTTTATGTGATGTTATTTAAAATGTATTTCCCTCCGTTCTATTAGTCGAAAATCGAAAACTGGGGGTGAGTGAGGCGAATGAGAGTAGAGGTATGTCAGTACTTTCATAAACGGGACTTCTGGGATGCGTCTTTCTTATCAATAATGGCCAAGGCAAGTCCTGACTCTATGGAACCAGAGGGAATAAACTACGAATTTTTTTTCCTAATAGCCGTTTGATGTCTTTTTAAATTTGATATATTGGTTATGTCGCCTTCCATCCGTGATTTCGGCATTTACTGCTGATTGTTAATTATCAACTTATGGTTTTAACGGTCAACGATGTCCTAGATTGGCTTAGAAATTGCTTAGTGGAGGGTAGATGGGCCAAGACAGTCAAAAATACATTTTTGCGCACTTTGAGGCCTATTTCTGCTCTACTACGACACACAAACAAACCTAAATCTCAGCCATTTTAATCGTTTTAGGGGTTTTCAGCAAATTTAAACGTATTTTTAACAGTTTTCTATTTCAAACCAGTCCAAAATATAGACAGTCAGTAGAACAACCTTCACATCCCTAGGCTTCTCCTGTGTTTTAATTGCCCTCTAAAGTGAATACTGTTGAAATAAATGGTATAAAATACCGACACAATGGAAAAATAAACAAATAAGCAGTATAATGTGATCAGTTACTGACAATGTTCCGCCCATACAGCGGGCTTTATCAAGTCTGTTTGTCACTTGATAAACATTGAGACACTTATGCAACATATGGAAATCTTTATTGAAGAAACGTTTCACCACACTGTGGCTTCATCAGTCCAATACAAAGTAGAAAGGTGTAAGGAGAGGAGGAGTTTGAGGTAATCAGTCTCTGAGCCTGGAGTCGATGTGTTCAGTCCATCAATCTTGTAGAATGTACAGCATAGAACCGTAGACGTGGCTTATATACTGTATTCAGGTGAGGCGATGAAGGAGGCGGGGTCTTAGTGGTACCATACAACTAGTCGAAGTAGGTCTTCGTCCAAAGGTTGGACACGTTTTGAAGAATTCTTTATATCAAGATCCCATGATGATGCAGTGTCTGACAGTTGTGATGAATGGTTGAAAGCCTACAAGTTGAAGATTGAGACATTTATGCTTGGTATTGGACTGATGAAGCCACTGTGGCGAAACGTTTCCTCAATAAAGATTCCCATATGTTGCATAGTCTCAATCTTCAACTTGCGGTTTTCAAAACCATCCATCATCACTTGATAAAGCCCACTGTGTGGGCGAAACGTTGTCAATAAAGGATCACATTATGCTGATTATGTGTTTATTTTTCCACAATAAATATTACATGGTCACGCCCCGAAAATTTACATATTTCTATATTTCTCCCCTAATAAACCCTGAACAAGCATGACAGGAAATCCTCATAGCTGTTGCCAGATTAGTTAATAAAAGCCATATCGCAGAAGAAGTGGCAGCGAAGTTCCCAAGAAAACAACCCCAAAAATCACTCATTTCCATTCCATTTGACCCCCATTTTTTATCACATCTGGTGCAAAAAGCCGTCCACTATCTAGTCAAATAGCATCTCTCCCACATCAACCATTAGAAGAATGAAACACCTAATCCAACCCACAAAGCCACCATAAACACCACACAAAACTAATTTTGCCATTTCACTCATTCATTTCAAACAGCTCCTCAGACTACCGATGCCAAAACCATCCCTGTAGGTACTCAAGTTAGACACTCAACCCTCTCTCTATTCACTGTTCAGAAACCGTCAAAAAAATATATTATAACCAAAGAACACCTGGATTCTTTCATTCAAACATTACAATTCATTATTAATATTTCTGTGTGACTTTTATTTTGTTATGCTTTCATTTAAATATTATTGTAGTGCAGTGATAAATAATACCGTCAATCATCATAACAATTGCCAACTCAAATAATTAATACAAAATATTAGGCGAAATAAATTGATGTTTATATTTTCTGGGAGTGGAATGAAATTTCAATTATTTTCGCTTAAATATTTCGCAATATTAAATCAATGTAGCAAAACAGGAATTATACTCTCTAATTATTTTTTTCCATTATCATTATTGCTGATTATCATATTAGCATCATTATTATTAATATATGCAGAATTTTGATACCACTTTTTCTAAGTCATGACTGCTGATTGACTTATATTAGTGACATGATGGTATATTATACAAGTATGTTAAGATATACCATGTAATATATGTCATGTGCAGTCACTGACCGAAGCAAAAAATCTATGAGACAGGAAATTCTTAAGGCTTTCGCTGACCCTTGTTGATGGGTTGCAAATATTCCCACAACAGTTTGCAAATATTTTCATGCAGGAGTCTTGAGAATTCTTTCAAGACTTTTTTCTTCATAAATCAGACATTTGATAGGAAAGAAATCAATTGCATAATGAACGATACTTAATTCACTTTCATCCTCTGTTATATTCACTGTTATTCTTTATTGTACATCTGATGTAGTTTCACATACACCTGGAGTGAAATTGGATTCAATAATAAATGTAGTATACTTCTGAAAAAAAAAACGATTAATTAAAAATTACAATACATTGCATCAGGGAGATGACTCTGGGATCAAGAACAAAGACTACAGCAACGAACAGGGCAATAACAAAAATTTATAATAATAATAATAATAATAATGATAAAATCTTTATTTACCACAAGTAAATGTACAAGGTACAGTCCTAGCTGACATCAATGACATACTACTATATAGAAAGCTGCTTGTTATGCAGAGCATTTCAGTCATATTAGGTCCTTGTCCCAGAATGCGACCCACACCAGTCGACTAACACCCAGGTGCCCATTTTATTGATGGGTGAACATAGACAACCGGTATAAAGAAACACGCCCCATGTTTCTACCCTGGCTGGGCCACAGGGCAGACGGCAAGATAATGACAGGTGACGTAATTATTTCACTTATATCGTTTGATAGAGGAAAAATAATACCAAGGCAGTATGAGGCTATTGTGTACCCGGTGTCAGGCTATATTTTATTCGGTAAATTTTATTTTAAGTTTTATCTAAATACACGTATTTCTAGTTACAAATGCTCTGGTATTGTATACAATATTCAGTATAATTCCTGGCATGTTTGCAGGGTGTATATTCGGTATATTTAACAAAAGTATCTATGGCAGTCACTGCCCAGAATGACTTACCTAAAACATTTTATTTATTACTATCCTGACATTTCCTTAATTTTGAACTGGTGTTAAAATATTATGATCATCGTCGCAAAATACATATATTAAGTCAAGCCAGTTTTTATATTTTTCTAGTTTACCTTTTGACGTTATTACTCGGTTTAGCCTTTTGAAGTGATTACTGTAAGCCTATTTTATCTACCTTCCTTGTAGGTAGATGAGTGTTTTTCTCTAATATTGACACCAATTTCAATATTTCAATTGAAATGCTACCGTATGGTTAACTCTCTTTTTAACCATTAATTACTGTCACTCATTGATAAATCTGTTAAAGGTAATTACAGACATACGCCAAACAATGTACTTATATATATATATATATATATATATATATATATATATATATATATATATATATATATATATATATATATATATATATATATATATATATATATATATATATATATATGCAAAACAACCACTCTGAAAGAATAGAGAAATTCCAAGCGCTTTCGTGACTACTCACATTATATATATATTTTTATTATTATTATTTTTTTTTTTTTTTTATTATCACACTGGCCGATTCCCACCAAGGCAGGGTGGCCCGAAAAAGAAAAACTTTCACCATCATTCACTCCATCACTGTCTTGCCAGAAGGGTGCTTTACACTACAGTTTTTAAACTGCAACATTAACACCCCTCCTTCAGAGTGCAGGCACTGTACTTCCCATCTCCAGGACTCAAGTCCGGCCTGCCGGTTTCCCTGAACCCCTTCATAAATGTTACTTTGCTCACACTCCAACAGCACGTCAAGTATTAAAAACCATTTGTCTCCATTCACTCCTATCAAACACGCTCATGCGTGTTTGATAGGAGTGTTTGATATATATATATATATATATATATATATATATATATATATATATATATATATATATATATATATATATATATATATATATGCATATATATATATATATATATATATATATATATATATATATATATATATATATATATATGCAATAAGATCACAGTAAACAGGTGATTTCAGAATATGCAAAACAACGACTGTGAAAGAATAGAGAAATTCCAAGCGCTTTCGTGACTACTCACATTAACAAGGAACATTATTATATATATATATATATATATATATATATATATATATATATATATATATATATATATATATATATATATATATATAAATATATATATATATATATATATATATATATATATATATATATATATATATATATATTTATATATGTATGTATGTATATGTGTGTTTGTACTCACCTAGTTCTCACCTAGTTGAGGTTGCGGGGGTCGAGTCCGAGCTCCTGGCCCCGCCTCTTCACTGATCGCTACTAGGTCACTCTCCCTGAGCCGTGAGCTTTGTCGTACCTCTGCTTAAAGCTATGTATGGATCCTGCCTCCACTACATCGCTTCCCAAACTATTCCACTTACTGACTACTCTGTGGCTGAAGAAATACTTCCTAACATCCCTGTGATTCATCTGTGTCTTTAGCTTCCAACTGTGTCCCCTTGTTACTGTGTCCAATCTCTGGAACATCCTGTTTTTGTCCACCTTGTCAATTCCTCTCAGTATTTTGTATGTCATTATCATGTCTCCCCTATCCCTCCTGTCATCCAGCGTCGTCAGGTCGATTTCCCTTAACCTCTCCTCGTTGGACATACCCCTTAGCTCTGGGACTGATCTTGTTGCAAACCTTTGCACTTTCTCTTGTTTCTTTACGTGCTTGGCTAGGTGTGGGTTCCAAACTGGTGCCACATACACCAATATAGGCCTAACGTACACGGTGTACAGGGTCATGAACGATTCCTCGTTAAGATGTCGGAATGGTGTCCTGAGGTTTGCCAGGCGCCCATATGCTGCAGCAGTTATTTGGTTGATGTGCACTTCAGGAGATGTGCCTGGTGTTATACTCGCCCCAAGATCTTTTCCTTGAGTGAGGTTTGTAGTCCATGGCTTCCTAGACTGTACTCCGTCTGCGGTCTTCTTTGCCCTTCCCCAATCTTCATGATTTTGCACTTGGTGGGGTTGTACTCCAGGAGCCAATTTCTGGACCAGGTCTGCAGCCTGTCCAGATCCCTTTGTAGTTCTGCCTGGTCTTCGATCGAATGAATTATTCTCATCAACTTCACGTCGTCTGTAAACAGGGACACTTCGGAGTCTATTCCTTCCGTCATGTTCGCAAATACAAGAAACAGCACTGGTCCTAGGAGTGACCCCTGTTGGACCCCGCTGGTCACAGGCGCCCACTCTGACACTTCGCCACGTACCATGACTCGCTGCTGTCTTCCTGATAAGTATTCTCTGATCCACTGTAGTGCCTTCCCTGTTATCCCTGCTTGGTCTTACAGTTTTTGCACTAATATCTTGTGTGGAACTGTGTCAAACGCCTTCTTGCAGTCCAAGAAAATGCAATCCACCCACTCCTTTCTCTCTCTTGTCTTGCTGCAGTCACCATGTCATAGAACTCCAGTAAGCATTTCCAGTCCCTGAAACCATGTTGGCTGCTGTTGATGAGATCCTTCCATTCTAGGTGTTCCACTACTCCTCTCCTGATAATCTTCTCCATCCATGACTTTGGATACTATACATGTTAGTGACACTGGTCTGTAGTTCAGTGCTTCATGTATGTCTCCTTTTTTAAAGACTGGGACTACATTTCCTGTCTTCCATGCCTCAGGCAATCTCCCTGTTTTGATGGATTTATTGAATATTGTTGTTATCTGGCCCCATTACCTTTGAGGTATCTAGCTCACTCAGAAGCCTCTTCACTTCTTCCTCGGTTGTGTACTGTGTCCAGCACCTGGTAGTGTGCCCCACCTCTCCGAATTTCTGGAGCCCCTTCTGTCTCCTCTGTGAATACTTCTTTGAATCTCTTGTTAAGTTCCTCACATACTTCACGGTGTGTGTGTGTGTGTGTGTGTGTGTGTGTGTGTGTGTGTGTGTGTGTGTGTGTGTGTGTGTGTGTGTGTGTGTGTGTGTGTGTGTGTGTGTGTGTGTGTGTGTGTGTGTGTGTGTGAGTCGTGCCGAATAGGAAAAACTTGCGATTTTTGGCTATAATAGCAACGGTATTGTTGACGAATAAGGCAAGCTAAAACTTGTGAATGCAATAATTTCGAAAAAAATCTTTCGGAACGTAACGAAAAAATATATTTCAATGTCTTTGTTTATTATTAAATTATTGAAACTATTTTAAAATATATTAAGTTGGATTAGTTTAAATTAAATTGTGCTTGTTATAATAAGGTTTGGTAAGTTTTATTTTGTTACAAAATTATTAATTTTTATATAAACATAAATGAAAAAATATACGTTTAAACGTATAAAACAAAATTTAGAAAGGGCTTAATTTTAAATAAGTTCTTGCTAATTTACCAGTTTTAACTATTCAGCACGGTACATCTATATATATATATATATATATATATATATATATATATATATATATATATATATATATATATATATATATATATATATATATATATATATATATATATATATATATATATATATATATATATATATATTATTTTTTTTTTATCACACTGGCCGATTCCCACCAAGGCAGGGTGGCCCGATAAAGAAAAACTTTCACCATCATTCACTCCATCACTGTCTTGCCAGAAGGGTGCTTTACACTACAGTTTTTAAACTGCAACATTAACACCCCTCCTTCAGAGTGCAGGCACTGTACTTCCCATCTCCAGGACTCAAGTCCGGCCTGCCGGTTTCCCTGAACCCCTTCATAAATGTTACTTTGCTCACACTCCAACAGCACGTCAAGTATTAAAAACCATTTGTCTCCATTCACTCCTATCAAACACGCTCATGCATACCTGCTGGAAGTCCAAGCCCCAAGAAATGTAATTGATAAATCTTTTAAAGTTGCTAGAAATACTTTTACAATCCAAAAAAGGGACAACCAGCCTTATTCAAATAAAAATATGTTGGTTCTCCCTTACCATGAAAACAGGTTGATATGCCTTCTCTTCTTAAGACTTTTAATATTAAAGTTGTATTCAAAAATCTTGATACAGTAAAAAAACTTTTGATAAAGAATTCCCCCCAAAATGCTGATGGATGTGTCTATAAGATTCCTTGTAAAATTTGCGATAAAGTTTATTACGGTCAAACTGGTAAAAATCTCGAACTAAGATTAAAACAACATAAATATAGCATGAGAACTGGACAAGATTCCAATGCTCTATTTATTCGTGTAAGAGATTTTAACAATCCAATTGATTTTCAAAAACTTGAGAAAGTAGTATCAAGCAAGTCCATGGTCGACAGGAATATAATTGAATCTTGTTTCATAAAAAGCAGTTTTGACAATAATATGAATATTTAAATATGGTTTATAAAAATTAGATCCCTTTATAATTAATAGAGTTTGGGAAGAATTTAATAATACAATGGACAAATAATTTTTAAATTTTCTTGGGTAGAATAGTTTGTGGGGTGAGTTGTGCAAAGGACCTATCCAAGTTGGGTCGGCGCGCGTCAGGTGTTTAACCGTTGTGGGATCTGATAGTGAGGTGCTGGCTAGACCCATATATAGCTTCCTTGTATGCTTTACTTTCATAGTTCCTTGATAATGTGAGTAGTCACGAAAGCGCTTGGAATTTCTGTATTTTTTTCAGAGTGGTTGTTTTGTATATATATATATATATATATATATATATATATATATATATATATATATATATATATATATATATATATATATATATATATATATATATATATATATATATATACAAACACATATATATATGTATATATGTATATGTATATATATATATATATTTATATATATATATATATATATATATATATATATATATATATATATATATATATATATATATATATATATATATATATATATATATATATATATATATATATATATATATATATATATATACTATATATATATATATATATATATATATATATATATATATATATATATATATATATATATATATATATATATATATATATATATATATATATACATACATATATA
>NC_091318.1:38929155-38996655 GCF_038502225.1 Cherax quadricarinatus
ACTCTTTCCCCATGAGCCATGGGTCTCTGAGCCTATGGGAACAAACATATAATGATGGGCAAGTTCTCCATATTTTCTAGACTTTTGGGACTCCCTGGAAGCTGGCAGCTGCCCTTCCTTCCTCCCTGGTGTATTGGAGATAGGTATCAGCCAAGGTAGATGCACATGTATAGTCCCACACCACCTGCTTCCCATCTGTCCAGGCTTGAGGGGTGATACCATCTGGACGCTTCTGGCTGCCATCAGATCTGCATAGTTGGGGTGGCTCCCTTACTGCTGGGCATCCAGCTGTTGTGAGGCTCCTCTTGATAATGTTATTAACCTCCTCATGTCTTGCAATCTTTCCCTCGGATTTACGGCACACAAGACCATGGTACCCGAATCGGTCTGCTGCTTCACTGCCACAAATACACCTGTGTTCGGCGAGAATAGGGGCGGCAAGTCGAAGGGCAACACCGATGCGGATGGTCTGTGGGTCGAGACGTGCGCCAAGGCTGGAGTTGGGAACAGCCAACAGAAAGTCCCCAGCATGAGGGGCTCTCACTGCCAGGAGGCGGGCTCTATCCTTCCCTGACACACTCTGAAGCATTGTTGAGGCAATATTTTCCACTATTGGACCATCCCAGTGCGATTGTTTGTAGTTGTTGGGGGGGGCAGGTCTGGCTCCAGAGCCCGTTAGATTATCCCAGATCATTGCTCCATCAATGAATTTTTGGTCCTGGACTCCTATCTTGTCCCTAAGATGTTCAGGGAGAATCGCTGCTACAAGCTCTCTGGATGCAATACACGAGGACAGAAAAGCAGGTAACGCAATCTGTGATGACTTGCGGACACCAATGCCTCCTAGTCTGACTGGAAGTGTATCTTGGTTCCACTGCCCGTCTTCTAGAGTAAGGTTAAGTACTTTCGTAAAAATCTGCCTCAGAATACTGTCATATTCGTGCAGTATAGGGTTATCATATGAAGGTGCACATCTTAGGAAATATGTCAACCTGGGCAGACTCAAGCACTTTGTGAGAAGGTACAAGGCATCGTGGGTGTCCAGATTGCCTATTCGTTGTTCCATCCTCCTTAACTCTTCCAATTTCTTCCTGAGAATTGTGTCAATGGCATTGCTTCCCAGAGGTGCTCCTAGCAAGACACTATTTGTGGGGGCAATGACTGCTGCTCCTGGTAGTTTTGATCTCACTGCATTTATCACTTGTTGACTGACTGAGATGATTTCACATTTGGATGGATTCAGGATGAGACCCATTTCCTGTCCCCGTGTCATTACCTGTGTAAGGTCATGTAGAAGGGACTCTTTTGTACCTGCTAGTGTGCCATCATCTAGGAACCAGATGTTTAGCTCGCTGGTCAGTCTGACTGTGATTTCCCTAACTGCTATACAGAAGAGAAATGGTGCAAGAGGATCTCCTTGTTGGACACCCTCCGATGATGTAATTTCATGCTCTCCAAAGAGAAGCATTGATTCCTTGCTATACCCGGCTGAAACAAAAGGGAAGAGACCAGGGAAATGTTCTTGTACTGCTGCTAATACCACGTCTCTTTTCAGGAGATTGAACGCATTCTTGAAATCTAATTTTACCACTGCATTGTCCTCAGGCAGGTTGTTGATATACGCCCTTGTTGCATGAACCGCTGCTTCACTTCCTTGAGAGACCCCAAAGCCAAGCTGGTTTGGTTGAAGCATCATGGCTGCCTGTGCACGAATACATCGGACAGCAGCTTTGGATAAGAGGCGGCGTAAGGTGTTGCCTACTGCAATTGGCTGAATTCCTCCATCCTTCTTTTTAAGCGCACAAAGTGTTGCACCAAAAAACGAAAGGTCTAATTTCATCAGGGATCAGACCAGCCAAGGAATTGTTGACGAACCTTGTGATCTCTGAAAGCAGTGTCTCTGCAATTTCCCCAATAACTGGATTAAACATTTCCTTTAAATGCTGTGGCCTTATTCCAGTGTAACCCCCAGCAGAGCCAGATGGGAACGACATTATTGCTTTGTAAATGTCTGAGTCTTCCACTATCAATGGTTCCATAGTGGGGACAGAGGTGTTGGACCTGTTGGTGCCACTGGTTTCCCTGGCAGGGTGCTTTCCTCTAAGTGCTTCAGACGTGTCAGCATCCCTGGGAGCAACTGTATCTTCACCGTGAGAGTGAGACTAGCACTGTGAGAGTGAGACTAACACCGTTAGAGTGAGACTATCACACTGTGAGAGTGAGAGTAGAACTTTGAGAGTGAGAATAGCACTGTGAGATTGAGACTAGCACTGTGAGAGTGAGACTAGCATTGTGAGAGTGAGACTAACGCTGTGAGAGCGAAACTAGGACAGTAGAGAGTGAGACTGGTTCTGTGGAGAGTGAAACTAGCAATCACACACACACACACACATGTATATATATAAATATATATATATATATATATATATATATATATATTATATTATATATATTTATATATATATATATATATATATATATATATATATATATATGCAAGGAATTCGCGAGAGCATGCGAAATATACACAAACACTGATCTCTGGCTGAAGGAGACTCGAACCTACGAACCTTAGGACAAGGTACGCAGTGCTTTACCAATCTACCCACACTGGACAATACCTTGGCGTGTACCATGAGCTACACGTTTGATCCAAGGCAGCCAGCTTTCAGGGAGAAGGCTTACAGCTTTTCATCTCATCCCCTGCATGCATCAGCCTTACTAGAGATTTGAACAATGCAAGGAATTCGCGAGAGCATGCGAAATATACACAAACACTGATCTCTGGCTGAAGGAGACTCGAACCTACGAACCTTAGGACAAGGTACACAGTGCTTTACCAATCTACCCACACTGGACAATACCTTGGCGTGTAGCATGAGCTACACGTTTGATCCAAGGCAGCCAGCTTTCAGGGAGAACGCTTACAGCTTTTCATCTCATCCCCTGCATGCATCAGCCTTACTAGAGATTTGAACAATGCAAGGAATTCGCGAGAGCATGAGAAATATACACAAACACTGATCTCTGGCTGAAGGAGACTCGAACCTACGAACCTTAGGACAAGGTACGCAGTGCTTTACCAATCTACCCACACTGGACAATACCTTGGCGTGTAGCATGAGCTACACACAGCGTTAGTCTCACTCTCACAGTGCTAGTCTCACTCTCACAGTGCTAGTCTCACTCTCACAGTGCTAGTCTCACTCTCACAGCGCTATTCTCACTCTCAAATTTCTGTTCTCACTCTCACAGCGCTAGTCTCACTCTCATATTGCTAATCTCACTCTCATATTGCTAATCTCACTCTCACTGTGCTAGTCTTACTTTCACAGTGCGAGTCTCACTCTCACAGTGCTAGTCTCACTCTCACAGCGCTAGTCTCACTCTCACAGTGCTAGTCTCACTCTCACAGCGCTAGTCTCACTCTCACAGTGCTAGTCTCACTCTCACATTGCTAGTCTCACTCTCACAGCGCTATTCTCACTCTCACAGTGCTAGTCTCTGTCTCACAGGGCTAGTCTCACTCTCTCAGCTCTAGCGTCATTCTCACAGTGCTAGTCTCACTCTCTCAGTTCAAGTCTCTCTCTCACAGTCATAGTCTCACTTTCACAGTGCTAGTCTCACTCTCACAGTGCTAGTCTCACTCTCACAGTGCTAGTCTCACTCTCACAGTGCTAGTCTCACTCTCACATTGCTAGTCTCACTCTCACAGCGCTATTCTCACTCTCAAAGTTCTGCTCTCACTCTCACAGCGCTAGTCTCACTCTCACATTGCTAATCTCACTCTCACAGTGCTAGTCTCACTCTCACAGTGCTAGTCTCAGTCTCACAGTGCTAGTCTCACTCTCTTAGCTCTAGCGTCATTCTCACAGTGCTAGTCTCACTCTCTCAGTTCAAGTCTCTCTCTCACAGTCATAGTCTCACTTTCACAGTGCTAGTCTCACTCTCACAGTGCTAGTCTCACTCTCACAGTGCTAGTCTCACTCTCACAGTGCTAGTCTCACTCTCACAGTGCTAGTCTCACTCTCACAGTGCTAGTCTCACTCTCATAGTGCTAGTCTCACTCTCACAGTGCTATTCTCATTCTCACAGTTCTAGTCTCACTCTTAGAGTGCTAGTATCTTTCTCTCAGTGCTAGTCTCACTCTCACATTGCTAGTCTCACTCTCACAGTGCTATTCTCACTCTCACATTGTTAGTCTCGCCCTCACATTGCAAGTCTCACTCTCACGGTGTTAGTCTAACTCTTACCGTGCTAGTCTCACTCTCACAGTGCTAATTTCACTCTCACAGTGTTAGTCTCGCTCTCACAGTGCTAGTCTCGCCCTCAGAGTGCTAGTCTCACTTTCACGGTGTTAGTCTCACTCTCACCGTGCTAGTCTCATTCTCACAGTGCTAATTTCACTCTCACAGGGCTAGCCTCACTCTCACAGTGCTAGTCTCACTCTCACCGTGCTAGTCTCACTCTCACAGTGCTAATTTCACTCTCACTGTGCTAGTCTCACTCTCACAGTGCTAGTCTCACTCTCACAGTGCTAGTCTCACATCGACAGTGCTAGTCTCACTCTCACAGTGCTAGTCTCGCTCACCACAGTGCTAGTCTCACTTTCACAGTGCTAGTCTCACTCTCACAGTGCTAGTCTCACGCTCACAGTGCTAGTCTCACTCTAACAGTGTGCTGTTCTCATTCTCACAATGTTGGTCTCACTCTCACAGTGCTAGTCTCACTCTCACAGTGCTATTCTTACTCTCAAAGTTCTACTCTCACTCTCACAGTGCTATTCTCCCTTTCACAGTGCTATTCTCCCTCTCACAGTGCTAGTCTCACTTTCATAGTGCTAGTCTCACTCTCACAGTGCTAGTCTCACTCTCTCAGCTCTAGTGTCATTTTCACAGTGCTAGTCTCACTCTCTCAGTTCTAGTCTATCTCTCACAGTCATAGTCTCACTTTCACAGTGCTAGTCTCACTCTCACAGTGGGCTATTCTCATTCTCACAGTGTTAGTCTCACTCTCACAGTGCTAGTCTCACTCTCACAGTGCTAGTCTCACTCTCACAGTGCTAGTCTCACTCTCACAGTGCTATTCTCATTCTCACAGTGTTAGTCTCACTCTCCCAGTGCTAGTCTCACTCTCACAGTGCTAGTCTCACTCTCACAGTGCAAGTCTCACTCTCACAGTGTGCTATTCTCATTCTCACAGTGTTAGTCTCACTCTCACAGTGCAAGTCTCACTCTCACAGTGTGCTATTCTCATTGTCACAGTGTTAGTCTCACTCTCAAAGTGGTAGTCTCACTCTCAGAGTGCTAGTCTCACTCTCACAGTGCTAATTTCACTAACACACTGCTAGTCTCACTCTCACAGTGCGAGTCTCACTCTCACAGTGTGCTATTCTCATTCTCACAGTGTTAGTCTCACTCTCACAGTGCTAGTCTCACTCTCACAGTGCTAGTCTCACTCTCACAGTGCTAGTCTCACTCTCACAATGCTAATTTCACTCTCACAGTGCTAGTCTCACTCTCACAGTGCTAGTCTCACTCTCACAGTGCTAGTCTCACTCTCGCAGTATGCTATCCTCATTCTCACAGTGTTAGTCTCACTCTCACAGTGCTAGTCTCACTCTCACAGTGCTAATTTCACTCTCACAGTGCTAGTCTCACTCTCACAGTGCTAGTCTCACTTTCACAGTGCTACTCTGACTCTCACGGTGCTAGTCTCACTCTCTCAGTTCTAGTCTCACTCTCAGAGTGCTAGTCTCACTCTCACAGTGGTAGTCTCACTCTCACAGTGCAAGTCTCACTCTCACAGTGCTAGTCTCACTCTCACAGTGCTAGTGTCACTCTCATAGTGCTAGTCTCAGTCTCACAGTGCTATTCTCATTCTCTCAGTGCTAGTCTCTCTCTCACAGTGCTAGTCTCGCTCTCTCTGTGCTTGTCTCACTCTCAAAGTGCTATTCTCACTCTCACAGTGCTAGTGTCACTCTCACTGTGTTAGTCTCACTCTCACAGTGCTCATTTCACTCTCACAGTGCTAATCTCACTCCCACAGTGCTAGTTCACTCTCACAGTGCTATTTTCATTCTCACATTGTTAGTCTCACTCTCACAGTGCTAGTCTCACTTTCGCAGTGCTAGTCTCACTCTCACAGTGCTAGTCTCACTCTCACAGCGCTATTCTCACTCTCAAAGTTCTACTCTCACTCTCGAAGTGCTAGTATCACTCTCACAGTGCTAGTCTCACTCTCACAGTGCTAGTCTCACTCTCACAGCGCTAGTCTCATTCTCACGGTGCTAGTCTCACTTTCTTAGTTCTAGTCTCTCTCACAGTCATAGTCTCACTTTCTTAGTTCTAGTCTCTCTCACAGTCATAGTCTCACTTTCACAGTGCTAGTCTCACTCTCACAGTGCTAGTCTCACTCTCACGGTGCTAGTCTCACTCTCACAGTGCTAGTCTCACTCTCACTGTGCTAGTCTCACTCTCACGGTGCTAATCTCACTCTCTCAGTTGTAGTCTCTCTCTCACAGTGCTACTCTCACTCTCACAGTGCTAGTCTAACTCTCACAGTGCTAGTCTCACTCTCACAGTGCTAGTCTCACTCTCACAGTGCTAGTCTTACTCTCACAGTGCTATTCTCACTCTCAAAGTTCTACTATTCTCTCTCACAGTGTGCTAGTCTCACTCTCACGGTGTTAGTCTGACTCTCACAGTGCTAGTCTCACTCTCACAGTGCTAGTCTCACTCTCACAGTGCTAGTCTCAATCTCACAGTGTGCTATTCTCATTCTTACAGTGTTATTCTTATTCTCACAGTGCTAGTCTCACTTTCACAGTGCTTTTCTCACTCTCAGAGTGCTTGTCTCACTTTCACAGAGCTAGTCTTACTCTCATAGTGCTGGTCTCACTCTCACATTGCTAATCTCACTCTCACAGTGCTAGTCTCACTCTCAAATTGCTAGTCTCACTCTCACAATGCAAGTCTCACTCTCACAGTGTGCTATTCTCATTCTCACAGTGTTAGTCTCACTCTCACAGTGTGCTATTCTCACTCTAACAGTGCTAGTCTCACTCTCACAGTGCTAATTTCACTCTGACAGTGCTAGTCTCACTCTCACAGTGCTAGTCTCACTTTCACAGTGCTAGTCTGACTCTCACGGTGCTAGTCTCACTCTCTCAGTTCTAGTCTCACTCTCTGAGTGCAAGTCTCACTCTCACAGTGCTAGTCTCACTCTCACAGTGCTAGTCTCACTCTCATAGTGCTAGTCTCAGTCTCACAGTGCTATTCTCATTCTCTCAGTGCTAGTCTCTCTCTCACAGTGCTAGTCTCGCACTCTAAGTGCTTGTCTCACTCTCACAGTGCTAGTGTCACTCTCATTGTGTTAGTCTCACTCTCACAGTGCTAATCTCACTCCCACAGTGCTAGTTCACTCTCACAGTGCTATTTTCATTCTCACAGTGTTAGTCTCACTCTCACAGTGCTAGTCTCACTTTCGCAGTGCTAGTCTCACTCTCACAGTGCTAGTCTCACTCTCACAGTGCTAGTCTCACTCTCACAGTGCTGGTCTGACTCTCATAGTGCTAGTCTCACTCTCTCAGTTCTAGTCTCACTCTCAGAGTGCTAGTCTCACTCTCACAGTGGTAGTCTCACTCTCACAGTGCTAGTCTCACTCTCACAGTGGTAGTCTCACTCTCATAGTGCTAGTCTCACTCTCATAGTGCTAGTCTCAGTCTCACAGTGGTAGTCTCACTCTCACAGTGGTAGTGTCACTCTCACAGTGCAAGTCTCACTCTCACAGTGGTAGTCTCACTCTCACAGTGCTAGTCTCACTCTCACAGTGGTAGTCTCACTCTCACAGTGCAAGTCTCACTCTCACAGTGGTAGTCTCACTCTCACAGTGCTAGTCTCACTCTCATAGTGCTAGTCTCAGTCTCACAGTGCTATTCTCATTCTCTCAGTGCTAGTCTCTCTCTCACAGTGCTAGTCTCGCCCTCACAGTGCTAGTCTCACTCTCACAGTGCTAGTCTCACTCTCACAGCGCTATTCTTACTCTCAAAGTTCTACTCTCACTCTCGAAGTGCTAGTATCACTCTCACAGTGCTAGTCTCACTCTCACAGTGCTAGTCTCACTCTCACAGCGCTAGTCTCATTCTCACGGTGCTAGTCTCACTCTCTCAGTTCTAGTCTCATTTTTACGGTGCTAGTCTCACTTTCTCAGTTCTAGTCTTTCTCTCACAGTCATAGTCTCACTTTCACAGTGCTAGTCTCAGTCTCACAGTGCTAGTCTCACTCTCAATGTGCTAGTCTCACTCTCACAGTGCTAGTCTCTTTCTCTGAGTGCTAGTCTCACTCTCACAGTGCTATTCTCACTTTCACAGTGCTAGTCTCACTCTCACAGTGCTAGTCTCACTCTCACCTTGCTATTCTCACTCACAAAGTTCTATCTCACTCTCACAGTGTTAGTCTCACTCTCACTGTGCTAGTCTCGCTCTCACATTGCTAATCTCACTCTCACAGTGCTAGTCTCACTCTCATAGTGCTAGTCTCACTCTCACAGTGCTAGTCTCACTCTCACAGTGCTATTCTCATTTTCACAGTGTTAGTCTCACTCTCCCGGTGCTAGTCTCACTCTCACAGTGCTAGTCTCACTCTCACTGTGCTAGTCTCACTCTCACAGTGCTAGTCTCACTCTCACAGTGCTAGTCTCACTCTCACAGTGCTATTCTCACTCTCAAAGTTCTACTCTCACTCTCACAGTGCTAGTCTCACTCTCACAGTGCTAGTCTCACTCTCACAGTGCTAGTCTCACTCTCACAGTGCTAGTCTCACTCTCACAGTGCTAGTCTCACTCTCACAGTGCTAGTCTCACTCTCACAGCGCTAGTCTCGCTCTCACCTTGCTAGTTTCACTCTCACGTTGCTAGTCTCGCACTCTCAGTTCAAGTCTCTCTCTCACAGTCATAGACTCACTCTCACAGTGCTAGTCTCACTCTCTCATTGCTAGTCTCACTCTAACACTGCTAGTCTCACTCTCACAGTGCTAGTTTCACTCTCATAGTGCTACTCTCACTCTCACAGTGTTAGTCTCACTCTCATAGTGCTAGTCTCACTCTCACAGTGCTAGTCTCACTCTCACAGTGCTAGTCTCACTATCACAGTGCTAGTCTCACTCTCACAGTGCTAGTCTCACTATCACAATGCTAGACTCACTCTCACAGTGCTAGTGTCACTCTCACAGTGCTAGTCTCACTCTCACAGCGCTAGTATCACTCTCACAGTGCTAGTCTCACTCTCACAGTGCTAGTCTCACTCTCACAGTGCTAGTCTCACTCTCTCAGTTCTAGTCTCTCTCTCACAGTCATAGTCTCACTCTGACAGTGATAGTCTCACTCTCACAGTGCTAGTCTCACTCTCACAGTGCTGGTCTCCCTCTCTCAATGGTAGTTTCATTCTCATAGTGCTAGTCTCTCTCTCACAGTCATAAACTCACTCTCACAGTGCTAGTCTCACTCTCACAGTACTAATCTCGCTCTCACAGTGCTAGTCTCACTCTCACAGTGCTAGTCTCACTCTCACAGTGCTAGTCTCACTCTCACAGTGCTAGTCTCACTCTCACAGTGCTAGTCTCACTCTCACAGTGCTAGTCTCACTCTCACAGTGCTAGTCTCACTCTCACAGTGCTAGTCTCACTCTCACAGTGCTAGTCTCACTCTCACAGTGCTAGTCTCACTCTCACTGCTGGTGTTGCACTCAATCATTACCTCCTCACTGGCCATTTATTAATATATATAACCTTCATGAAGACATAACTTTGGTTAAGTCTACTAATCTCTCTACAGTAACTCAATAAGAATTCCTTTTAATACTATGCGTGTGACACATTAGTGATGTATTCTCTTTGAAATAATATTATGTATTCTTTATATCTGCCTGACAATATACTTCATATTCCTCTATATTGATAAACACTTATAACAATAATATGAATAATTACCATCATTTCTTCCATATGATTTAAATAAGACATCCTTTTTCCCCAAGATTTATTTTGTTATTTAATATGATATCCTAATAGTCATTGTGTTTACTTATTATTTCAGTTATACATAGAAATATACTTCTTTGTAACTGAATTTGTGTTTTAATGCCACTTGACCGCCACTGTTCCTAATTAATACTGTGATGTATGAATGAAAGAGTTATGAATATTTATCAATACTCAACAATAACCCACATGAAGACAGAAACAGTAGATGGAGCTGTATATTTCAACACCCTTCTGGGATCCTCTTCAGCAGATACATAAATGAAAAGAGAACATGTATTCTCAATGAAAAGTTGCACTGCTGACCATGGTGGGGAGTTGGAAGTATCAGGTGAGCGCTTGGTAGGACGGGTCAAGGAGGTAGTGAGTGAAAATACAGGACCCGTGAAGACGCTAAAAGTTTGCGTGGGAAATTCCTTTGTTTTATGCTATTCCTGTTCTTGTTCTGCCTTTCTGTGTTAGGTACTTTTTGAGTGCGAATTTTGAAATGTCTGGTTTCCATTGTCCCTGTGAAATGTTGAAATTCAGGGTGGTAGCTATTGGGGCAGATTTTATGATTTTGCGTTTGTAGCTGCAGTGTGATTTGTGTTTGATGGCAGTTTCCCAATGAATATTGTGATAGTTGATGCTGACATGTTGAAAAACGGCTGAATTCTCCTGTGAGTAACGTGTTGCTCTCTGGTTTTCGATGATCCTAGTGGATAGTGTTCATTCCGAAGTATATATGTTTACAATCTTTCCATGGTATATGGTAGACTCCTGGCATGCCTGGAGTGGTTGAATGCTTGTGATTCCTGGAAAAGAGATTCCTCAGTTTGTGAGGATAGAAAGTGATTGTGTTGTTTACTCTGCTGAAACGGCTGAATGTGCCTTTGCTGGGAGGAGATGAGCTTTTGTGAACTTAAGTTTTGTAGTAGCTGATGTTTGCTTTCTTTTCTCCTTGTTTTATAAACCAGTGAAGGTATGCAAATTTAGAGAATTGTGTTCTAAGAATTTATTTATATTTGTCCATCTTTGAGGGGGGCTGCATATCATGAGTGCACGTAAAACAGGATTGAGATGGTTCCCTTCTTAATCGTTATTTCTGGTAATGATAATGAAAGAATGAAAGTTGACTGTTGTTACAAAAAACGCGATTCTAAAAGCTTAGAGATCTCCAGTGAATACTAGAAAGGACTGCCCTTCTAGCATCCAGCCTGTTACTGAGTTTTCGTAACAAGTAGTCAGTATCTTTGTCCAATTATCCATTAGAATTCAATATGATTCAATAGTGCTTCAGGATTACAACTGGTGGGCTACTAACTAGAGAAATTAAAATTTAATAAATTTATTAAGTCTAGAGGTATATTATCAAATTAATTTAAATTAAATTAATCACAGTAATCAAAATAATATCACTTCTCTCGAGTACAATTTTATTGTGCTGAAAGCACATATCACATTCATAATTCTTAAGTACCGTCTGGTACATTAACATTTAATAAGATATTACAAATATGTACAAGTAATTTTGTGTGTATGTGTGTAAGTGCTCTAAGTAGTTCGCTATGTCTCACGACTCGACTAGACTTAAACAAGTGACTGACAAAGTCCTCAAATAAACTAACTTCTTAACCAACTGGCAATCAGAACAGTCTGCTTGAACAATAAAAAAGAATGCTAAGCCCAATAGCAATACAACAAGCAACTGCGACACAGAATCAGGAACAAGGAGATAATATAACGACACTAAGTAGGGACCATCTGCAGATCCTCCACAAAAGTCACAAAACTCCCATACTACTGAATCTAAGTTCAGCATAAGAAAATCCCCGACTCTGATAATACATAGATACCAATACAAGTTAGGTCAGAAGCTACAGCTCAGGACCTGTGTTGCTCAGAGTGTCTAAGAGACACACTACCTCAGTACAACGTCGAAAATCACTAAGTCTATACAATGTTCTGTGAACAGAGTTCTACAGAACTAACAAGAATAATGAAACAGACAATCTGTCCAACGACCAAGAGAGTCTAGACCAGACTGAATACTTCAGGCGAGGTGAGGACACCCCCCCCCCTCGATCACGTGATAGCTCCGTGGACAGCTGCAGCTCAGAAAAAAGCCGGCAGTCTAACGAGCCACAAGCGATAATTACAGTAGACAATCAAGACTTGAACTGAGCACATATAAGCAGTATAAAATTATATGAAAAGGTAATAATTATATATATACATATTAATCATTGCAACCCATTCAGGGGTTGCAACAACTGTTTGTTTCCCATGTTGACTGAACTCATATTACTAATAACTCACAGGCTTAAGTCTGAAGGGAGCTAAATCTCTGATAATTAGACCATAATAAATGGGAGCCTACCCCTCATTAACAGTTTTAAAATTTGTATTGTAACAGTCTGGATAAAGCTAATGACAATACAAAATATTTGTAAAAATTGGGCTGGTCTGCCTGGAATGCCAGGGCCGACATTTGGTCACAGTCGTCCTCTGAGACTGTTAGTGCCAACAAGACATCCACTCCTTTTCCTTCTTACATTTACTCATCCTTTTCTTTTACTTTCAACTCTTTAAACTCTCCTCCGTTATAACTAATGACGCTTACTTCTCTCTCAAACTTTCATGTCTTACCATCAGAGGACGAAGTATCATGAAATTTCTTTAACTGGTGATATATGTATCTGCCTCTCCTGTTGAAGTTATCGATCAGTCCTCATCTTCAGGCCCTTTGATATAACTTTAGATGCTCTGTTAGACACAAAGCAATAGTGCGTAATAGAAGAACAGTTCTGTTTGCTCATAACTCAGGTTCTGCTCCTGTCATTGCCTGTTGTTGGTGCACAAGTTCCGGATGTGGAGATAACTCCCAAATCTGTATTTCCAGGGAAGTATTTCCAGAACACTTCAAATGTCTGAACCAGAATATGACAATGACCATTATTATTCATCATGTAAGGAGTGTGAAACAATGAAAAGACCCAAGACTGTATTACTATATTTCAGGTCCAGTTCTAATACATCGGTTCTACTTTGCCTAACAGTATAAACTGTATTACATAGTCCCGATTTGATTTCTAAAATCCTCGGAAGCATATCATTAATTTTCTTGATCTCTACGAGCAAGTTAGTAGTGAGTGGGAGTACATCTCTGTCCCAGTTGCTGGTATATTCAAATAAAAATTTGCGACAAATTAAATACTTGGTTCTGTGTCCACAACCTCAGTATATATGTAATTACATTTCGCAAATCTTTGTTGATTGGTGTGGATAGATTCTTCAAGATTTTTTTTTAATAAGTTTGCATGTGTAGCTTATTTTTATAATATTTATTATTTCCTTTAAGAAAGATGAGCATAATTCAAGGAATATTTCGGTGATAAATTTGGTTTCTATGATTTCCGTAAGCCGAGTTATTGGAAATTACAAATTTTGTAGGAATACAATTTCACGCCCCAAAAATAAGTAAATTTTATCTTGTTCTGGTGTTTTGTGGGCAGTTCTGGTTAGAAGAAATATTATTGTTATATGAAGACATAAAATATTATTTCTTATTCACGATTAAATCGTAAATTAGTTTAGAAGTCCGTGTGTGTCGCTTCATTATTTATTTAAGAATTATAACAAAAATTCTTTCTGAAATTATTCTTTCAACAAAAACTCTCTGAGAATACTGTATTTTAATTTTTTTATAGAAAATTTGGAATAAAAATAAAATTTATTTTTAGAAAAAAACGAAGATGATGAATTTTCATTCTATTGCCAGTTTTTTGAAATACAACCCATTGTTAATAGTGTGAGCGCATCCATAACATTTTTTTCTCTTTGGTGTTTTTTTGTTTTTCATGAGTACGGCCAAATAAATAAAAAGATTTTTTAATTTCTATTGCTCAGTAGAGTGTGTGCACCTCACTTTGAACATCAAACAGTTTATATTTGTATCACTCGCTAGACAATAATTTGTGCACCAAAATGGGTATACTGTATTGTCTTCATCACTCACAGTGGTGAGCGCTTTACTGTTTACAACCACCAAATTGTGCACCTCATTTAGTATCACATTATACAGGATCACCCTATTTTGCAAATAGCAGTACACTCTGTACACTATTCTTTGCACATTAGACTATGTACGCTGCAACGACATCGTACAAGTCACTACACTCTGTGAACTAGACTCACTTTGTACACCAGCTGCACACTGTGTGCAACTGCAACTCATAGTGTACACCAACACTTTTCTCTTTACACCAGGACCTTACTATATACACCCACAGTGAAGCGTGTACACGAGCAGCACACTATAACAGCACCACAGCTCATACCAATATCAATCTATATACACTAGTAATACACTGTGTGCACCACCTCGGCACCATGTACAACAGCAAAGCACTGTATGCACCACCATTACACTGTGTACATCAGCATCAGACAGTGCACCAAACTAACACTGTAGTCACCACACCGTACCATATATATCAGCATCAAACTATGTGCTTCAACACCACACATTGAATAATTTTACACTGTGTATACCAAGACAACACTGTGTACAATTTGAAGAGAGTTTACACCATCACCACACTGTGTACATTAGCATCACAATGAACAAAGTAATCATACCTGCTCTCACTAACTTGTAACACAAACTTCCTTCTGAGTACCACATATCACTTAATGTACCAAGACAATATAAATATATTAATTGACATAGAAATATACACAGTATTCAGTGAATTAAGATATAATTTATATAGTCAAAACATGTAGATTAAAAAGGATTATTATCTTCAGTGCACACAACGCAAACATATATTACGATACAAAAAATATGTACACAAATATATGTTATGTTCAAAGAATAAACATATGCAGTTTACGTAGGTCAAAGATATGCAATTTGCTAAAATCAAATAAATGAAAAGTATAAAACGCAGTGATATGCTTTATATAGAGTACAATGACACAAACCATACCACGGGTGGGGTCAGAACCCGAGATCAGACAGTCATAAAACTCCAGACCGACGCGTTAGCCACTAGGTCAGCTGGCTACAATAAGATTCATCCAACTAGGTATGTTTATACACCATAGGAAGTTTAGCATAGGCACCACTGTGACCACAAATGCAAGATTTTACAGACGAATTTCCCGCTAGCCTGGCCGTGACGAACTCTAGCTCAAGTCCCCTCAAAGCCGTCAACATGACTCACGAAATCGTCGGTCTGGAGTTTTATGACTCTGTGATCGCGGGTTCTAACCCCACCCGTGGTATGGATGGTTTGTTTGCAATCGTGTCATTACGATTTTGTGAATCAGTACAATGATACTCAATGAAAAATAAAAACATATTGTGTTCAGTGAAATACCGGAGTCAATATACTAAGAATTTCAAATTAAGTTGATGAGAAAATGCCTCAGTTATTTCTGAGCTACAAAGTGTAAATATAATTTTTTGGGATAATCTGAAATTTTACATTTATATTTTGCTTAGAAAATTTTCTGAAATTATGAGAAACTCATATTTCGTTATTCCCTTTCAGAATTACTTGTAGTGGTTATGTGAGTTTCATCTTCAAATGTTCGTGTCGATGCGATAACTTAAGAAGACCTTAATGGGCAGACCTCAAACTTTAAAGGTTTGTGTAAGTTAGTAGGTTAGGAGATTGTGTAGGTTAGATTGTGTAGGTTAGGAGATTGTCTCTGGGCATTGTGGCTCCATATTTGCCTATTTTAGATCTCTTTTTTAAAGAGCATATTTAACTGTCATAAGTTCTAATGATTTTCAATGCATCGAAAAACATCAAGGAAGGCGCCTGGAGTACTGTGAAGGGCTTATGGTAGGAGAAAGGTGAACCATCTTTCCTTCTTTGGATTGAATCTGATTTCTTCATATTTCCCATTTCCAAGGCGCTCCCCGTGAATTAAAAAAAAATGTGTATAGGACGGTGTAACAGGAAAACGTCATCCCCAGTCCGTGACAACACCAGCCACGAAACATTTCTTGAAGTGTAGCCCAACAACATGACGAAGTGTAAGTATTGTCACTCAAGACTTTCAAGAAAGGCTGAGGAACTGTAGCTTTACTCTGTATAGAGACCTTGTTAGTGCACCTAAACAAGAGGAAGAGAGGCCCAGAAACGTCAACACTATAAAACAAAATTGTTAGGGATTTGTAGCTGAAAAACCAGCTGTATCCTTAGTACATGGTTTTACAGAGAATACCTACAGCTATTACAACTAAACTTAAAATATAACTGTAGACAAGAGCTACATTACAGCTCCAGTTGTAGCCATAAGAAAACTTCTGTGAAAAAGCTAGTAGTTGGGTTGCAGTTGGTGGCCGCTGCTAACATTACCAGACTAGAACAAGGTAGAATCATCGTCTAAATAACATGCATTTATTTAGAATCTTGTGATATATTTAAAATGTTTTATGCTAGAAAGGATTTGATGATAAAAATATGAATTTTAGTCATTATTTCTCTCATAAGCATTGTATTTTTCATTTTAGTATTATGGAAACTATTCAGCGAGTTTCCACTCATATTCATTAATCATTTAATGTACAAGAATATATGTGTGACGTTTCTTAGTCTCCTGAGTATACCAGAATGTGAACTAGTATAACTAATTATTAAAGCTAATATATACATTCACTAAAAGGAGTTTTATTTCTATATGTTATAAATTTCCAAATTACGAGTACATTAAAAAAAAAAACTTATTAATTATCCAGCGTAAAACAAAAGCAACAATAATGTGTGCTGGAGAAAATATTAAATTATTGTATTTAATGCTAACAAACCTGCCTCGACACTACGTAAATAATTGAATTTTGGTCAAGTAAACATGCATTACAACACAGAAGTTAAAAGTAAAAAGGTGAATTTTTTGGTCACTATTCAAAATCAATTTCTAACAGTATGAGAGAGATACTCACAAACATGCTTCAAAAATCTGTAATCAATACTAATGTTATGTTTCATTTCAATAGCAGCAAATGAAAATGGTAATTAAATATATTTCTGAAAATAACAGGTAAAAATGCAAAGAAAAGAAATTAAATTCATGGCAAATATACCATCGTTAATAAGTGTTCACATTCCAGTAGAAAGATCAAGAACATGATCTCTACGCCAGACTCTTAATTAACATTGGTAGTGTTGACCTGGACAACCAAACACAGCAAATGCAACTCCAGAAAAAAGGCCAGTCTCTGTATCATCTCTTGTAAAGTATGTGATACTCATTCCATAACAAAGACTTCACAGGACACTGTCACACTGGTCAAAGAAGCTCTGCATGCATGCAGAACGTATGAAGCACTCAGTGCATGCGTAATTCAGGGAGAAACTGACAACTCATGAAATGGGCAAATATTAACGTAGGTGTCCCATAAGTAGACGGAGATAGTTGACTGTAATTCCTTCATATGAATAACTAACACAAAACCAGGGTACGCCATTCTAGAAAAAAAAAACACTTAGAACACACATTACTTGCAAGTTATTCAGGTACGAGGAAGTCAACACAAGAAATGACTTTAATAGAGATACACTGCGTCTATTTCCTAGTGTTGGTATCTTAGTTTCTCGTAACCATGAATTTACCCAGAACATATATTATGCGTGAATAATAAGCATGAATACCATGATTTTTGAACAAAAATACACAAAACCGTGACTGAAACAATACAGAAATAACTGACACATAGGAGAAAGAGGCTTATAACGACGTTTCTGTCCAACACGTTGTAATAAACTTCTTTCTCCTATGTCCGGGTTACTTATGTGTTGTGTACTATGAATTTTCTAATGAAATAATGTTAAGTTACTGTTAGACTTAAAGGTCAAAAAATTATACAATTAAATCATAATTTAGTGGCTTTGCAAACTAAAAATAGTGAGCCTCGTGGAATTAATAATTTTTTTGTAATCATTCTCTTATCTCACATATAAATATTTGATAAATATAAATATGAAACAATAGATCTCACTTTAAAATATTTCCCCACAAACCTAAGGCTGCCTACTAACTTCACTGCACAAGAGTAAAGTATTCATCACGCAGGGGATAACAGTGCAAGTAATGAATACAGTGTCGAATATTCAGAAAATATGTATACAGTCAAAAGTGTTAAACCGCTTTCTTTTTTCCTGTGGATATTGTTGCTGCACATTGTGTGGTAACCATTTATCAAAGCTCTCCTCGCTCTTGTCTGCTCTTTATCGTTTTATAAGCTACCAGCTGAACACCGGCTCAAGGGAGTAAGCTCCTTCATCTTCTCTCTATCTTATTTCTCTCATTAATTTGGAAATGAATTGTACAAAATAGCAATATTTAGATAGTGTTAGCATAAAAACGAAAAGTTGAATATTAACATTTATTCTCTTCGACAAAACAACGTTGATATATATATTACATTAATGGTTTACTATCCCAACAAGATAAGTAACCTCAGTTGAAGAAGTTTCGTCAACAACTGGTATTTTTAATTCAATACAGAGATGATATATGAAGGGACAAGATGACGTAATCAGTCCGTCAGCCTTGAAGATCGATTCAGAGAAGACGGTAAAAAATGAAGTAATTAATCCTTCAGCCTACAAGTCGCTGCTCAGTTCCTTAGTCTTAAGTAATCTGAAGCAAAGGCAGGAAGATGGGCTCTTGTACACTTTTGAAAAATGATGTGCAGCAGTTAAAAGCATCGTCAAAGATCGAGAACCAATAATGGGGTAAGTCTTGCTCAAAAGGTGGACCAGAGCCGTATCTGGATTCCACGATGTTACCGAGTCAGACTTTAATCAAAACAATAATAGTATACAATGCCGAGAAGGTAAAGGATTAGACAGGTGGGCAACACCTTCGTATGTTATCTCAGCACTGAACTCAAATAGCCTCAGGTTCGCGAAATGTCAGAAAATAAATTTATCAACGTACTGAACATTTCTGTTTTGAAATATATAGTAATAATACACATATAACTCAGCAACAAAACTGAATCATGGTACAGAAGAAAGGTCGCTAATCACTGGGCCCACTAATTTCACTAGTGGGTCCAGCCTACCTGTAATAATGACGTCGACTTCTATACCACATCTGTCACCAGTATATATGAGCCTTCATTTCTTTTTATGCTTCAGATTCATTAAGACTAAGGTACTAAACAAAGGATTCAGGCCTGTAAAGCGGATTACCTCATCTTCAGCTGTTTTCTCATTGATTTTCCTGCTACTGTCTACGGATAATCTCTGTAATGAAATGAAAGTCACTGGCTAGCGAAACGACTTTAGTTAAAGATAGATTTTTTGATATATATATATATATATATATATATATATATATATATATATATATATATATATATATATATATATGTATATTTATATATATACATATATATATATATATATATATATATATATATATATATATATATATATATATATATATATATACATATATATATATATATATATATATATATATATATATATATATATATATATATATATATATATATATATATATATATATATTCATGTATATATATATATATGTCGTGCCGAATAGGCAGAACTTGCGATCTTGGCTTAAATAGCAACGCTCATCTTGCCATATAGGACAAGTGAAAATTTGTGTATGCAATAATTTCTCCAAAATCATTCTGAACCTAACGAAAAAAATATATTTCACTGTGTTTGTTTAGTATTAAATTATTGTAAACAAATCTAAAATATATTTAGTTGCGTTAGGCTAAAATAAATTGCGCTTGTTATAATAAGGTTAGGTAAGTTTTCTAAGATTCTTTTGGTGCAAAATTATAAATTTTTACTCTAACATTAATGAAAAAAATATATCTTTAAACGTATAAGAGAAAATTTCAGAAAGGAATTAATTTTAAATGAGTTCTTGCTAATTGACCAGTTTTACATATTCGGCACGACATATATATATATATATATATATATATATATATATATATATATATATATATATATATATATATATATATATATATATATATATATATATATATATATATATATCTATATATATATATATATATATATATATATATATATATATATATATATATATATATATATATATATATATATATATATATAATATAGGGAGGTACCACATCTAGAACTGTTATGGGGACCCCCATCCTCAGAGAAAAGAATAAACTTGCTTCAGGGAAAACTCAAGATTCTCCCTGAAGCTGTTTCAGAATTTTCTCCTACCAACCCCTGTATTATGTATATATATTTTATTTAAAGACAAAATACATTGACAAAACATTCACAAAAATATGATACAAAGTAAAACAACATAGGTAACTCAGAGCTACATCTCGAATACTTCGTCCAGCTCCCCTGCGGTGGGCCACGTGCCCAGAATGCTGCAGGCATTTCCTCTCTGGATTGCAACACTGAGTCTCTGAAAGAGGAAGCTGGTCGCCCTGTGGTCCTTGGTTTATATATATATATATATATATATATATATATATATATATATATATATATATATATATATATATATATATATATATATATATATATATATATATATATATATATGTATATGTATATATATATATATATATATATATATATATATATATATATATATATATAAATATATATATATATATATATATATATATATATATATATATATATATATATATATATATATATATATATATATATATATATATATATATATATATATATATATATATATATATATATATATATATATATATATATATATATATATATATATATATATATATATATATATGTCGTGCCGAATAGGCAGAACTTGCGATTTTGGCTTAAATAGCAACGTTCATCTTGCCATATAGGACAAGTGAAAATTTGTGTATGCAATAATTCCGCCAAAATCATTCTGAACCTAACGAAAAATATATATTTCACTGTGTTTGTTTAATATTAAATTATTGTAAACAAATCTAAAATATATTTAGTTGGGTTAGGCTAAAATAAATTGTGCTTGTTATAATAAGGTTAGGTAAGTTTTCTAAGTTCTTTTTGGTGCAAAATTATAAATTTTTACACCAACATTAATGAAAAACATATATCTTTAAACGTATAAGAGAAAATTTTAGAAAGGACTTAATTTTAAATGAGTTCTTGCTAATTGACCAGTTTTACATATTCGGCACGACATATATATATATATATATATATATATATATATATATATATATATATATATATATATATATATATATATATATATATAGATATATATATATATATGGCAGTAAGAGCACTAACTTCCAGCCTACGCAGCGAGCTCAACATCTGGTACCTGGATGATGGCACCCTAGCAGGTACTGAAGAGTCCCTGATAGGGGACCTGCAACTGGTGAGAACACAGGGAGAAGACTTGGGACTCATCCTCAATCCCTCCAAGTGTGAAATCATCACGGCGAACCAGGAAATAATCAATGCTGTGCGAGGAATCCTCCCAGAAGTCTCTACTACCACTCCGTCCAACAGTATCCTCTTGGGAGCACCGCTGGGTCACCAGGCCATCGACACAGTCCTCAAGGACAAATTGAATGACCTGATGAGAATGGAAGAGAGAATAAGCAATCTTGATGCCCATGATGCTCTGTATCTCCTCACAAGGTGCCTTACTATTACAAGACTCACTTCCTGAGGTGTGCACCCTCTTTTGACAACCCAACACTCGACGAATATGACGCACACCTGAGGTCAACCTTTAAGAAGGCACTGAACCTGTCACTAGAGGATCAGCAATGGGATCAGGTAACCCTCCCAGTTCGACTGGGAGTCATAGGGATGCGCAAAGCAACGCATGCTGCTTTACCTGCTTTTCTGTCTTCGTGTCTGGCTTCCAGTGCATTAATCAAGAAGATTGTTCCCGAACGCTTGAGAGACGTGGTAGGAGCTCAAGACCGCAGGTTTACTGAAGCAGCGATTCGGTGGGACGCCCTTACAGATTCCTCCAGTAGACCATCTCCTCCCAAAGAACACAAACAGTCCCACTGGGACAAACCGATCATGGAAAAAATCGCTAACACAATGCTCTCCAACGCCTCAGGAAAGGACAAAGCTCGTCTCCTGGCAGAGAAGGCACCACACTCAGGAGATTTCCTGTTAGCTGTTCCCAATTCCTCCTTGGGCACTAAACTAGACCCACAGGCCATTCGGATTGGTGTTGCTCTTTGCCTCGCCGCCCCCATCCTCACCGAACATAGGTGTATTTGCGGCAGGGAGACAGCTGATCAATTCGGACTTCATTGTCTCGTGTGTCACACAGCAGAAAGGAAGTATGCCAGGCATGAGGAGGTCAATGACATCATAAAGAGAAGCCTCGCTACAGCCCGTTGCCTAGCTCAACGGGAACCCCAAGTGCAGAGGTCTGACGGAAGTCCAAAGCGTCCTGATGGAGCCTCTGTGCTACCTTGGAAGGATGGAAAGCAGATTGCCTGGGACTACACCTATGCCGCCACATTGGCAGACACCTACTTGCCATACTCCGTAGTGGAAGGGGGTGGAGCTGCCAGCCACAGGGAGACCCAGAAGATCCGCAAATATGAAGACCTTCCCTCTTGCTATAACTTCATCCCAGTAGGGTCGGAGACCCTTGAAGCATGGGGCAAGTGTGCTCTGAAGTTTCTCAAAGAGCTGGGTGAAAAGCTCATCATAGAAACCAAGGACCACAGGGCAACCAGCTCCCTCTTTCAGAGACTCAGTGTTGCGATCCAGAGAGGAAATGCCTGCAGCATTCTGGGCACGCGGCTCACCGCCGGGGAGCTGGATGACGTATTCTAGATGTAGCTCTGAGTTACCTATGGTGTTTTACTTTCTATTGTATCTTTGTGAATGTTTTGTCTTTAAATAAAATATATATTAACTAAATATAGGGGGTGGTAGGAGAAAATTCTCAAACAGCTTCAGGGAGAACCTTGAGTTTTCCCTGAAGCAAGTTTATTCTTTTCTCTGAGGATGAGGGTCCCTAGGACAGTTCTAGAGCGGTACCTCCCTATATATATATATATATATATATATATATATATATATATATATATATATATATATATATATATATATATATATATATATATATATATATATATATATATATATATATATATATATATATATATATATATATATATATATATATATTATTTTATTAACACATCGGTTTTCTCCCACCAAGGCAGGGTGGCACGACTAAGAATAACTCTTACCTTCATTCACTCCATCAATGTCTTGCCAAAGGTGCGCTTACTCTACAGTTATAAAACTGCATCATTAATACCCCTCCTTCATAGTGCAGACACTGTACTTCCCATCTCCAGGATTCAAGTCCGGCCTGCCGGTTTCTCTCAATCACTTCACACATGTTACCTTGCTCACACTCCAACAGCACGTCAAGTCCTGAAAACAATTTGTCTGCATTCGCTCCGATCTAACACGCTTAAGAATACTTGCTGAAAATCAGAGCCCCTCGCACACAAAACCTCCTTTACCCCTCTCCCTCCAACCTTTCATAGGCCGACCTTAACCCAGCATTCCTTTCCATTACAGATTTATACGCTCTCGAAGTCATTCTATTTTGTTTCTGCCTCTCTACATGTCTGAACCACCTCAACAACCCTTCCTCAGCCCTCTGGATAATAGTTTTGGTAATCTCGCACCTCCTCCTAATTTCCAAACTGCGAATTCTCTGTATTGTATTCACACCAAACACTGCCCTCAGACGTGACATCTCCACTGCCTCCATCCTTCTCCTTGTTGCAACATTCACCGCCCATGTTTCACACCCATATAAGAGCATTGGTATAACTATATTCTCATACATTTCTCTCTTTCCTTCCATGGACAAACTGCACCACTCACCATTTTTCCCTGATTAATTCTAGGATTCACCTCATCTTTCGTAGACCCATCTGCTGACACGTTCACTCTTATATATCTGAATACATTCCCCTCCTCCATACTCTCTCTCTCTTTAATCTTATACCCAGTCTTTCGTTACCTAATTTTTTTGTTATACTCATCACCTCTCTCTTTCCTATATTCACTTTTAATTTCCTTCTTTTACATACCCTACCAAACTCATCCACCAAGCTCCACAACTTCTCTTCAGAATCTCCCAAAAGCACAGTGTCGTCAACAACTCCCATTTTGTGTTAGGTTCTTTATCTTTTAACTCCACACCTCTTGCCAAAACCCTCGCATTCACTTCTCTTACAACCACATCTATAAATATATTGAGCAACCACAGTGACATCACACATCCTTGTCTAAGGCCTACTTTTACTGGGAAATAATCTCTATCTTTCCTACATACTCTAACCTGAGCCAAAACTATCCTCCTAAAAACTCTTCACTGCTTTCAGTAACCTTCCTCCTATTCCATACATTTGCAACATCTGCCACATTGCCCCCCTATCCAACCTGTCATACGCCTTTTCCAAACCCATAAATGCCACAAAAACCTCTTTACCCTTATCTAAATACTGTTCATCTTTATCTTTGATTGTAAACACGATCTACACACCCCTTACCTTTCCTAAAGCGTCCTTGCTCATATGGTACCCTACTCGCCGTCTAATTAATTCTTTCAATATTATCTCTACCATACATTTTACCAGGTATACTCAACAGTCTTATTCCCCTATATTTTTTGCAATCTCTTTTGTCCCCTTTGCCTTTATATAAAGGAACTATGCATGCTCTCTGCCAATCCCTAGGTACCTTACCTTTTTCCATTCATTTATTAAATAAAAGCACCAGCCACTCTAAAGCAATTAGCAAGAACTCATTTAAAATTAGGTCTTTCTAAAATTTTCTCTTATACTTTTAAATATAGAAAGATGTAGACAGGATAAATGGTTAAACGATTAGTCAGGTGAATTTTACAGGGAAAATGTTTGAATATTATCAGATTCTTTTTAAGTAATGGCATATTTTACGAAATGAGAATTTGTAAAACGCCATTTTTTGTGGAAATGGCATTTTTTCGGTAAAATGACAGATTTTGATGAAAAAATGTATTGGGTGGACGTATTTGGAGGTGTAATGAGTGAATATGTATCTAATCAGGTTATGATGGTGAGCATATTCGTATAATTGGGTGTGTAATTGAAAGTGTAATTGGAGAATGTGTTTGTGTTTGTACCTACATGTGAAGTGTTTGGGGTATATTTATATGTTCACGTATGGATGAAAGGTGTTTGTATATTGTATCTTATATAAACAAATTGTGAACTGGTGAGCTCCTTAGTATCTCATAATTTTTCTGAGAAATCATTGAAGTCTCTAGTAATGATTTGGTATGAGTGTTTAGAATAGGTGATAGGGTTGGAGTAATATTTTGGTGCATTTGAAGCTGAACGGCTCAAAGCTGTCCAGGTTTTGTAGACTAAAGTGGATTAGCACTTCTAAGAACGATGACGTCTCGAAAATTAGGTGAATGGGTAACAAGGAAAAGTTAGGTCTCAGTCACTATATTTGGAACATTGTAGTCTCTAGTGATGGAACATGAATCTTAGTGAGATAGTTCTAGATAAGTACTTGTGGAGCATTGCTTTTTCTAGTTATGAATAAGTGAGAATGAGGACAAAATCTGGATAAGTCCATTTGTGTACTTATCCACATAATCATAGTTCCTTGATGATTTGAGAAGTCACAAAAGCGCTTGGAATTTCACTATCTTTTCACAGTGGTTGTTTTGCATATATATATATATATATATATATATATATATATATATATATATATATATATATATATATATATATATATATATATATATATATATATATATATATTAACAAGTCAGCCGTCTCCCATCGAGGCAGGGTGACCCAAAAAGAAAGAAAATCCCAAAAAAGAAAATACTTTCATCATCATTCAACACTTTCACCTCACACACACATAATCACTGTTTTTGTAGAGGTGCTCAGAACATAACAGTTTAGAAGCATATACGTATAAAGATGCAGAACATATCCCTCCAAACTGCTAATATCCCAAACCCCTCCTTTAGAGTGCAGGCATTGTACTTCCCATTTCCAGGACTCAAGTCCGGCTATATAAAAATAACCAGTTTCTCTGAATCCCTTCACTAAATATTACTCTGCTCACACTCCAACAGATCGCCAGGTCCCAAATACCATTCGTCTCCATTCACTCCTATCGAACACGCTTATGCACGCCTACTGGAAGTCCAAGCCCCTCGCCCACAAAACCTCCCTTACCCCTTCCTTCCAACCTTTTCGAGGACGACCCCTAACCCACCTTCCTTCCCCTACAGATTTATACTCTCTCCATGTCATTCTACTTTGATCCATTCTCTCTAAATGACCAAACCACCTCAACAGCCCCTCTTCAGCCCTCTAACTAATACTTTTATTAACTCCACACCTTCTCCTAATTTTCACAATCCGAATTTTCTGCATAATATTTACACCACACATTGCCCTTAGACAGGACATCTCCACTGCCTCCAACCTCCTCCTCGCTGCTACATTCACAACCCAAGCTTCACACCCAAATGAAAGTGTTGGTACTACTATACTTTCATACATTTCCTTCTTTGCCTCCATAGATAACATTTTTTGTCACCACGTATACTTCAACGCATCACTCACCTTTTTTCCTTCATCAATTCTATGATTAACCTCATCCTTCATAAATTCCTCCGCCGACACGTCAACTCCCAAGTATCTGAAAACATTCACTTCTTCCATACTCCTCCTCCATAATTTTTCTTTATCAAAATCATTTGATACCCTCATCACCTTACTCTTTTCTATGTTCACTTTCAACTTTCTACCTTTACACACACTCCCAAACTCATCTACTAACCTTCACAATTTTTCTTTAGAATCTCCCATCAGCACAGTATCATCAGCAAAAAGTAACTGTCAATTCCCCTTTTGTATTTGATTCCCCATAATTTAATCCCACCCCTCTCCCGAACACCCTAGCATTTACTTCTTTTACAGCCTCATTTATAAATATATTAAACAACCATGGTGACAATACACATCCCTGTCTAAGACCTACTTTAACTGGGAAGTAGTCTCCCTCTCTTCTACACACCCTAACCTGAGCCTCACTATCCTCATAAAAACTCTTTACAGCATTTAGTAACTTACTACCTATTCCATATACTTGGAACATCTGCCACATTGCTTCCATATCCACTCTATCATATGCCTTTTCTAAATCTAGAAATGCAATAAAAACTTCCCTACCTTCATCTAAATACTGTTCACATATATGCTTCAATGTAAACACTTGATCTACACATCCCCTACCCACTCTGAAACCTCCTTGCTCATCTGCAATCCTACATTCTGTCTTACCTCTAATTCTTTCAATTATAACTCTACCGTAAACTTTTCTGGTATACTCAGTAAACTTATTCCTTAATAATCTTTAGAATCTCTTCTGTTCCCATTCCCTTTATATAAAGGGACTATACATGCTCTCTGCCAATCCCTAGGTCCCCTCCCCTCTTTCATACATTTATTAAACAAAAAATACCAACCACTCCAACACTATATCTCCCCCTGCCTTTAACATTTCTGTCATGATCCCGTCAGTTCCAGCTGCTTTACCCCCTTTCATTCTACGTAATGCCTCACGCACCTCCCGCACACTCACATCCTGTTCTTCTTCACTCCTAAAAGATGGTATACCTCCCTGGCCAGTGCATGAAATTACCGCTTCCCTTTCTTCGTCGACATTTAAAAGTTCCTCAAAATATTCTCGCCATCTACCCAAACCTCCATCTCCCCATCTACTAACTCCCCTACTCTGTTTTTAACTGACAAATCCATTCGTTCTCTAGGCTTTCTTAACTTGTTTAACTCACTCCAAAGTTTTTTCTTATTTTCATTAAAATTTCTTGACAGTGCCTCTATCATCTGCTCTCCTTTCGCACCTTCTCACCACTTGGGAACAAGCATAAGCAGCTGATATTTACAGTGTATTATATCCTATGTACAGTATTTACACTATGTACAATGAAGCAGAAGCTATCATAAGACATGGTGATGAATGAGGCAAATGCAAACACAAGACACAGTGAACCGTCTCCCAAAATTGTTTCCACAAGTGTACCACATCGTTTCACAGCTTTCGTGGGCTTCTTTGTGATTGACAGGTTGAATCGAGGTACTGATATAGCGACGGGGACCCTTTGATCGTTAAACCCTTATTACCTGGTTCACTGCTCGGTAGGTATCTGACATACTCCGAATAAATTGCAACATACAGTTAGCATGGACACACCTCACCTCAAAAGGGCTCTAATAGCCAGTACTATTCATCCTCTATGGGTAGTGTGCCTCCATGGCAAGAAATTCTAACGGAACCGCTTTTCCTCTCAACCATCTAGTTCATTAGGTATTGTTCAACTCCAAGAAACTTCACAGTCAGACACGACCTTAGAGCGAGACAGCAGCTAGCGTAGGTTCAAGACATGGATGAAAGCAAGTGTTCCCTCACTAAATTACCCTTATGGGTAGACAAACCGAAATTTAACTTTATGACCAAAAGGGATAAAAAAAGAGCTTATTACTCATGTTGTCCCTAACACATCCTATCAATTATATAAACTGGAGAGGGCACAGCAAATTATCTTCTCCGGCTGTGTGGCAGATGGAAAAGGTTGTAAAGTTGCAACCTTAATGATCATCTAGACAAGCGTGTGTTCTAGTTTATCACTGAGCTTAGATACATTAGAGGATTGTGGTGACTAAAGACGGTGACTACAGGTGACGAATTGAAGAGGAACACGTCAAAATGCCCCAGCGCAGGTACCATGGCCAGGGCTTCTTTTTCCATAGTAGACTAGGTCACCTGATAGGCCTGGTACTTCGCTGAGTAGTATGCAACAGGTTGGTGATCACTCTCGACATAAGCTTGGAGTAACACTGCCCCAACCCCAGAATCACAACCATCAACCTGTAATACAAAAGGTTTTGCAAAATCGGGAGACAAAAGAACGGGTACAGTGCATAATAGGCATTTAACGCTGTTAAACCCCTCTTGACATTTTTTGGGTCCATCAAAAAATTTTCTTATGACTGGTAAGTGAGGTTAAGGGGGCTACTACGCCTGCAAAATTTTTGCAAAAACGTCTGTTAGAAACCTATCATTCCCATTAACCTTTGTAGGGACTTCTTATCATGAGGGACTGAATAGTTTTAATACTCTTCTACTTCATGATCTAAAAAAGTAATAGACATGCCAAAAGATGACTTACATGAAGGTGTATCCTATTTGAAAGAAAAATGAAAAATGAAATGAAAAAATGATGCTTGAATTCAACGCTAATATGTACAGTTATAATGGGGTGTCTGGTGGAGGTTGACACCGTCTTGTAGAAATCGGAGCCGTTGCTGATGATGTGGGGGGGTCACAGGTGTTGGTGACAACCCAACGGCTAGTTCTTCACAGAGTCTATATCCTTGAATAGTCAGTCCAGATGACAGGAAAACAGATTCTTTACCACTACCAAGATGAGGGGTTATGGTATGCTGCCGCCTACAGTTAATCAGGTAGGTAGATCCAACATGTGACGTCTCCGGACTTTTACAAAAGACCTTTTCCTTCAACATTTCTCATTGGTTGGCAGGTGACCCGATCTGTCATTCCAAGCTGGAAAGAGAGACAGGTTACCCACTGCTTAAGAAATCACTCTCCATGATAAGTACAATACCTAAAAGACTTTGTGATTATCAAAACATCTAACATGAAGATCAAAGCTGAAAGGACTAAGTTTATTATTGGTCAAAAGTGAAGCTTTCAACCAATAAGTCCACTAGAATAGGAGCAGGCTTGTACTTACAGTTGTGCTGGGAGCTGTGAGTCGAGTGATTACTGTTTGGCCGGAGCCCCACACGTCACCTTTCGGGTTGGGGGAAAAAGGGGGGGATAGCGGGAGCTAGACTTACCCTACCTTAACAAACAGCCGGCAAACAAACTATCGTTACCATATACTCGCTTGCTACTCCTATCTGTTGATCTTTTCCCTCACACTCCCCCATACGAAGACTTATAGTCAAGGAGTATAAGAATAGGCGAGGAAAAAGTTCTAACACATGGAAATCACGTAAGGCAACAAATCTTCTACTGACTGTCACAACTTAACCAGTGTTGGGCCCCCTGCTGTTCACAATATACATAAACGACATAGATGAGGGCATGAAGAGCGACATCAGCAAGTTTGCCGATGACACCAAAATAGGCCGTCGAATTCATTCTGACGAGGACATTAGAGCACTCCAGGAAGATTTGAGTAGACTGATGCAGTGGTCGGAGAGGTGGCAGATGCAGTTTAATATAGACAAATGCAAAGTTCTAAATGTTGGACAGGACAATAACCATGTCACATATAAACTAAATAATGTAGATCTTAATATTACGGATTGCGAAAAAGATTTAGGAGTTCTGGTTAGCAGTAATCTGAAACCAAGACAACAGTGCATAAGTGTTCACAATAAAGTTAATAGAATCCTTGGCTTTATATCAAGAAGCATAAATAATAGGAGTCCTCAGGTTGTTCTTCAACTCCATACATCCTTGGTTAGGCCTCATTTAGATTATGCTGCACAGTTTTGGTCACCGTATTACAGAATGGATATAAATGCTCTGGAAAATGTACAAAGGAGGATGACAAAGTTGATCCCATGTATCAGAAACCTTCCCTATGAGGATAGACTAAGGGCCCTGAATCTTCACTCTCTAGAAAGACGTAAAATTAGGGGGGATATGATTGAGGTGTATAAATGGAAGACAGGAATAAATAAAGGGGATGTAAATAGTGTGCTGAAAAAGTCTAGCCCAGACAGGACTCGCAGCAATGGTTTTAAGTTAGAAAAATTCAGATTCAGGAAGGATATAGGAAAGTACTGGTTTGGTAATAGAGTTGTGGATGAGTAGAACAAACTCCCAATTACAGTTATAGAGGCCAGAACGTTGTGTAGCTTTAAAAATAGGTTGGATAAATACATGAGTGGGTGTGGGTGGGTGTGAGTTGGACCTGATTAGCTTGTGCTACCAGGACGGTTGCCGTGTTCCTCCCTTAAGTCAAGGTGACCTGACCTGACTAGGTTGGGTGCATTGGCTTAAGCCGGTAGGAGACTTGGACCTGCCTCGCATGGACCAGTAGGCCTGCTGCAGTGTTCCTTCGTTCTTATGTTCTTATGCTCTTAAGAGACGACTGTTGGTTCCCTTAAAAGTTTCTAGGTATATGCAAGGTTTGTGATCCGTCTCTAAAATGAATTCTTTTCCCAGTAAATAAAATTTAAGCTTGGAGATACCCCACACAAGGGCCAAACATTCTTTTTCTATGGTGGAGTATCTCGTTTCTGCAGGAAGGAGTTTCCGGCTTAGGAAGCATACAGGGAAGGGAGTACCATCATGGTATTGTAGTAACACCGCACCTAAGCCAGTATTGGAGGCATCAGTTCTTAAACAAAATGTTTTATTAATATCTGGAATCTTAAGTATAGGGTCTTTCGAGAAGATATTTTTAATCTCATTAAACTTTTCTCGAGCTACGTCGGAAAGTTCAAGAGGTTCCTTCACAGACTTTTCAAGGAAGTCGGATAAGATGTCTGTAAGATCAGTAAGGTTCGGGATAAATTGTGCATAAAAATTTACAGAACCAAGAAAACTACGCATGAGCTTCTTGGTTTTGGGGAATTAACCTCTAATAAAGCTTTGATCTTACTGGGGAGAGGCTGCAAAGAGTTATTAGAAAGGATCAGTCCGAGATATCTAATCTTGTTATACCCAAGGAAGCATTTCTTCGGCTTGGCAGTGAGGCCATGTGAGCGTAACCTATGTAAAACTGATGTTAATGTTTGGATATGTTCGCCCCACGTGGATGTCATTACGTAAATGTTATCAAAATAAACTGAAACATTTGGCATATTACCCAAGACCTTTCTCATCAGTCTCAGGTAGGTAGCACAGGCAGTTACCAAACCGAAGGGCATAGTTCTATACTGCATCAGTCCTTGGTGGGTAGGAAAAGCGGTGTACTGCTTAGAAGAAGGATCTAACATTACTTGATATGCCTGTGCAATATCAATCTCTGAAAAGAAGGAAGCATCATAAAATTTGTGGAGATCGCTATCTATTAAGGGCATAGGCTCAGCATCCCACCGAGTTATAGCATTAAGGCCTCTGAAGTCAATAGCAAGTCTATATGAATTATCCTCCTCCTTAACCATGACTACTGGTGAGCAATATGCAGATACTGAAGTTTCAATGATCTTTAGTTTTAATAATTTGTCCACCTCTAGGTCAAATGCATCCCTAAGGTGAACTGGAACTGGGTATAATTTCCGTTAGATAGGATTGTCCGTGACTAAGTCAATCTTATGGACTACCGTGGAGGTGAAACCTGGAATATCAGTAAAAACGTCTGAGAAGTTACTCACACATTGAAGTAGTTCATGTTTCTTATGGTCATACAAAGACTCATTAATATTAATGTTTGTTGCACCCGAGCGGTCAAGAGTCACCAAGTCATGTAGTTCTCTGTCATAGTCTAAGTTAGAGGTGTCAATCACGCACACCTTACACTCCTCAGTTGTCTTATCAAGTTTGTGTGGAAAAACTAAGTCAAAGTTATTAAGGCAGTTAACCGAATTTCTTCGGTAATATTTCTTAAGGATGTTGATATGATAAAGCTTAGGCTTCCCCTTGACTTCTATGAGGTAGTCAACCTTCCCACAAATTTTTAACACCTTATATGGACCTTTCCATGCTACTAATAATTTATTTGACTTGATAGGCAAAAGTACCAGAACTTCATCCCCCACTTTAAAACTTCTCTGACTTTTGGAATCAAAATAGGTTTTGTACTGGTCCATTGACATGCTTAAGTTTTTCGAAACTATGTCAGAGGTCTCCTCAAGTTTGGATCTAAGGTCAAGGAGAAACTGATAAGACAACCTCAGCATTTACGTCCTCATTAGTCCATAAGTCATGAAGGATGGACAGTGGACCTCTGGCCTGTCTACCATAGAGAAGTTCAAAAGGTGGAAACCCCAAAGAGTCACTGGGAACTTCCCTCATGGCAAACAAAGCACAGGGTAGGTAACGATGCCATTCATTAGGTTTAAGGGAGCAAAGTTTCCTTAAAATGGACTTGAGAACCGAATGCTGGCGCTCAATCCTCCCATTACAACTGGGATGATAGGGTGTGGGGAAGAGAGGCTTCACTCCCAGAAGTTGGTAGAGATGTTGCATTAAGTCAGATGTGAATTGTGTCCCACGGTCAGACAAAATTTCTCTAGGGATGCCCACTCTGGAGAAGATGGACTAAAGGGCTTCAGCCACCTCTGTAGTAGTTATGGACTTTAAGGGTACAGTTTCAGGGAAACTCGAAGCATAATCAACTAATGTTAATATATATCTATGTCTCCCAGATGAAAGTGGTGATAAGGGACCAACGATGTCAATAGCTACTCTTTCAAACGGTACCGTGAAGATTGGCATTTTGACCATAGGTACTCGCCTGGTACCTCGGGAGGATGACAGTTGGCAAACTTTACACGATCTACAATAGGTAGTGATATCTGAGGACATTTTGGGCCGAAAATAGGTTTCCCTAATTTTATTTAAGGTTTTACGATGCGAGAAATGTTCGGCCACTGGCAGGTCATGAGCCATTTTAAGAACAGTCTCTCTGCATTGACTTGGAACAACTAAGATGGAATAGTCTATCTCATCTGAATTTAATTTGAATACTGATTTATACAAGATACCTTTTATATATTCAAATTTATATGAAAAGTTTTTCCTTCGGATAACTTGATTTTGTCTAGCTGCGTTATGGCAATTCTGAAGACAAGGGCAATTACGTTGTAAATTGATAAAGGAGTCCTTCGATATATCTAAAGGCTTAAAGTCAGGGAAAATCTAAGGATGGACAGTAGGAGAAGCCTGGGCTTTAGTCTGAGCCCTAGTCAAGACATTTATAGTATCGGAGGTGATATCTTCACTTTCATCTAACAAGTGAACTGGTGATTCTACTATCTCGCTTTCGAGAGTAGTATCACTGGTTTCTAACCCCACATGAATATTCCGAGACATTGCCTCATCTGAACTTTCGAGGGGCTTCTCTGACTCTACAGGAAGAGGATCTGAAAAGCTTATGTTCATCTTTGGTGATGAAAGGTCAACCTCAGAAGGAAGAATGGCACCTTTTACATTACCTATTAGTACAGAACAAGAAGTGATGGGAGCTAGTACGGCTTCAGACCAACATGTGAACCATTTAGACCTAATGTAACAACGGATGGTAGGAAAAGTGTTTGTACGGCCCAAGTAGTCTGAAAGAATAGCAGAGGAATGAGTTTCTTTAAGATTAAGGAACAGCTTTTCAGAAATGACTATACATGTGCATCCAGTGTCTCGTAAAATGGTAGATACATTAAGTCCATTAACTGTTCCTGAACAGAAGGGTGCCTGGTCATTACAGTCTTTAAAACACCTTCCAACTTTTTGGACCTTCTCAGATGGACAATCGGGACGTTTATGTCCCTTAACACCACATAAATGACAAAGAGGAATGAAAGAAGTCAGTTTACTTTCCACTAGAGGCTTTGATTTCTTAAGATCTGGTAAACCCTTGCCCTTAGGGTTCGATCCCTTTAGGTCTTTATAGGAATTGTTAGCCTCAGCATACAAGTCAGTGGCCTCAGCAACTTCATCAGCTTTAATCAAGTTACGTTCTCTAATGAATGTTCGTATCTGGTGAGGAAGAGCTGTCAGGAACTGGTCAGCAACCATGAAGTCTCTAAGAGATTCATAACTGTGATCAATTCCTGAACTCTCTATCCAAAAGTCGAACAAACGAAAGAGTGTTACCAGTAACTGCTGAAAGTTTTGGTCATGCTGTAAGGTGGCATACCTGAAATCTTTTCTATAAGAATTAGTGGTTTTTTTTATATGCTTTAAGGATTGCCTTCTTCAGAAGGTTATAATTACATATGATATCCTGCGACAAAGTTGCATATATATTCAAAGCTGTACCAGAAAATAACATACCTAACCTGGTAGCCCAGGTGTCAGCAGGCCATTCACAGAGGGTAGCGGTATTTTCAAACCTGATAATGTATGAAGTTATGTCTTCCCCCTCTGTGAAGGGAGGTAAATTAGGTGTTGGAATATGTGCACTAGCTGCACGTTGTTCCATTACTCCTTCCTCTAATTGCTGTTGTAAGAAAGTTAACTTTTTATTCTCTAATTCAAGGCGAGATTTCTCTACCTCGCGATCTTTTTCTCTTTCTCTTAACTCATGTTCTCTGTCTTTTGCTCTTTCCTCAAGTTCTCTTATTATTATTATAATCAAAAAGAATCAATAAGCCACAAGGGCTATCAAGTTCTCTTAACCTAACTTGTTCCTCACGTATTTTGGCTTGTTCCTCACGAACTCTAGCTCTCTCCTCACGATCAAAAATTATCATGCTCCTTTTTGTCTTCTCTGTCTTTCTTGGCTTTCTCTTTCAATTCGATCTCTCTCCTTTTTATCCTCTCTTTCGATTCTCTCTCTCTCTCCTTTTCAATTCTTTCCTGGATTTTAGCACAAATGAAAGATTCTAAATTTTTCTCTGTTATTCCTAACTTACTTCCAGCATTCATCCAAAACTGGTATTCCTCCATACTTGCAAGAATAACTTAAACTACCAGGGGAAAATGAAACGGGTATCAAAGAAAATGGAGGGTTCAATTCCTGCTCCACTCGAACTGTAAATAAACCAGAGGGCTCGATCCCTACTTCGATTAAACAATATGCATTAATGAAAACAAAGGGTTCTATGCTGGCTCCGAGCAAACAGTAAGTAGAATGGGGTCCCTTGACCATCCAATCTTCTCACCAACAAATCAAGAGTGTCCTACGACAGTTCCCTTGATATACTAAAGAGCTCAATGAAACAAATTGTCACTGGAAAATCTCGGGTCCCTAGAGTGTATTCCTCCAAATCGTTTCAAGCTCACAAAAATAGGTGGCAGAATTAAATAGTATATCCTGCCTTGACTTGACTTACAATAAACTGAGACTATAACAATCACCAAATCTTTTAAATACCTGTACTGTAGTCCTACCATAGAGAATGATTACTCATGGCTGGTGGTAACCGTCTGTGGTATGCGACGTTGAAGTTCCAATGGTAGATTCGAGATGGAGTTGAATCTTGATTCAGTCGAGTTGATCCTGGCAACGTCGCCACATGTGAAGGCTTACTCAGCCCTGTAACAACTTCAGACAGTATTACCAAGGCTGGCTCCTCCTCAGAAAAATTAATGAATAGAAAAAGAAATAATAATTCACAAAGATAAACACTTTATTATTTATTAATGTAAAAATAAAACAGTGAAACATGAAGGTGTATCCTATTTGAAAGAAAAATGAAAAATGAAATGAAAAATGACGTTTGAATTCAATGCTAATATGTACAGTTATAATGGGGTGTCTGGTGGAGGTTGACACCGTCTTGTAGAAATCGTAGCCGTTGCTGATGATGTGGGGGATGGGTCACAGGTGTTGGTGACAACCCAACGGCTAGTTCTTCACAGAGTCTATAGCCTTGAATAGTCAGTCCAGATGACAGGAAAGCAGATTCTTTACCACTACCAAGATGAGGGGTTATGGTCTGCTGTCGCCTACAGTTAATCAGGTAGGTAGATCCAACATGTGACGTCTCCGGACTTTTGCAAAAGTCCTTTTCCTTCAACACTTCTCGTTGGCTGGCAGGTGACCCGATCTGTCAGTTCAAGCTGGAAAGAGAGACAGGTTACCCACTGCTTAAGAAATCACTCTCCATGATAAGTACAATACCTAAAAGACTTGGTGATTATCAAAACATCTAACATGGAGATCAAAGCTGAAAGGACTAAGTTTATTATTGGTCAAAAGTGAAGCTTTCAGCCAATAAGTCCACTAGAATAGGAGCAGGCTTGTACTTACAGTAGTGCTGGGAGCTGTGAGTCGAGTAATTACTGTCAATTACACGTCACCTTTTGGGGTGGGGGAAAAAGGGGGGGGGGGAATGCGGGAGCTAGACTTACCCTACCTTAAAAAGCAGCTGGCAATCAAACTATCGTTACCATATACTCGCTCGCTACTCCTATCTGTTGAACTTTTCCCTCACATAGATCTTATTTAGAAACAAAAGGTGCCTTACCTTCGAAGTCCACTATATCGTCTAAACGTGGGAGAGGGTAAGAATCTGTTAGTGTGATCTCATTCACCGTACGGTAGTTGGTATACATTGGGAATCCTCTTTCAGTTTTTTTAACAAGAATAAACGGTGAAGCCCATGGGCTGGAGGATTCCTCCATCAATCCATGTTCTAACAGAATTGGAAAAATAAATATAAAATCAGTATAATGTGACCCTTTATTGACAACTTTTCGTTCAGTGGTCAGAAATGCGACTTCAAATTGAAGTAGCCTCTGTTGTTCAAAACTAGATCTGCAGGGAGAGAGTTCGTACGTCCACATTATGATAACCCAGGATCCACTTTTCGGAACATCCGAAAGTGTCTGGATACGTTTGTAGTGTTTCCACTTGCTCTTCTTAAGTCCCGACATTATGGGGGCGAGAATCCTGGAAAATGGATGAGTTAGGGAGGCTGATTTCAGCCTCTAGAATTGTGTAGAGGGAATCAGGGTCGTCTATAAGGTACGGGACAGAAGACAAAGACATTACTGGGATGCTAGATTGTTCAAAGAATAATTTAATCTGATTAATATGGTAAACCTTACTCGCATATGTTTTATCAAGAGGTGCTACCACACAGTTTAAATCAGATTTACTTTATTACCTTCATCGGTGCCATAAACTTTGCTTTCATGGTGTGACCTGGCACAGATTCCTGGACCAACTCCTTGTCTTAGGCTTTTGAGTAGATTTTAAGCTGCCGTAGCCAGATGGCGGGGCCCGTGCAATCTCGTTGAGGAATCATAGGATGTTTTGCAGGCGTGTTTATGTGTAGGAGGCCTCACGTTGTGCCCAAAAAATCATCTCAAAGGGACTGCACCCTGCTGATTACTGCAGTTTCTCGCATCACAAATAGCAACAGAGGAAGTAATTCGTGCAGTTCGTACGCATCATAGTTTTTAGGGTTTGGTGAAACCGTTCCAAGGCGCCATTGGACTGAGGATGATAAGCTGTGGACAATTTTTTTCTCAATTCCTAGCCTAATTAAAGTTTCTCTGAATGATTTTGCTGTACAATTAGTTCCATGGTTACTCTGGACAGATTGCGGAATGCCAAAGTGGGAAATAAACTTGTTGAGGTCTTTAAGAACAGCCTTGGTGTTTATACTATGCATAGGAACTGCTTCGGGATACCTAATAATTTTATCCAAAGTGGTAAACAGATGATGGTTACCTGACTTGAGTTTTGGTACTGGTCCCTCTCAGTCAATAATTAACTCTGTCCTGGCTTACCCACTTGCTGACATTCACAACAACAACAATAGTTGTAAGTACGCACATCTCGCCTTATACTTGGCCAATAAAAATGCTTTGAAATCCATATAAACGTTTTAGTGACACCCAAATGTCCTCTTAAGAAAGTACTGTACAGGACCTGAGTCCTGAACTTTTAAGGAACTACCGGGCAATCTAACTTCAGATTTCCCCTTACCTCCTTAGCAGGTTCAGAACTCAGTAACAGGATGCATTGGATTTCACTTTTAACTGTCCATGGCAGCTTTAAAAGCAGAGGTTAAAGTTGGATCATTTCGTTGTTTTTCTCAAAAGGACAGACCCTTGGGCATGGAAACAGAAACGTCTAGTAATCCTGCGACCCAGGAATAAGAAGGTTTGATCAGGGATTTTTTCACTAGATTTATGAATCCCTGGCCAGTTTTCCTCGAAAAATAAATTGTCGAGCACTAGATCACAGTCCTCCAAGGATAGGTCAGCGTTCGTTTTAGACATTTCTTTGGACAATGTCAGAGTTAAGGCCAACATCGGAGAAGTGGTTTTAGTGGTTACTATGGGCTCGGGACACCACCAACAATTTAGAATTTTATTGCCAAGCAATAATACAGCATCTTTCATGGAGAATCCCCTAGACACACCTACGGATAAAAATCCAGAATAACACTTACTGGTAATGTAAATTTTAAGCATTAGGACAGAAAACACAGCTCCCCCATTAGCTTCTAATAACACTGAGAAGTTTATTGAGGTCTCCTCAAGAAATTGAGGTACAATAAGCCCCGGTATCCCTGAAGGTGGATACCATAATGGAACATTCATTTTCCTTTAGGAAGACTTAGCCGTGACTGTAAAAGGATGATTTACAGGCCTCTATTTCCTGCCGATTTGTTCTAGCGGGAATGATACCTATTTTGCATATGGGTAATGGTCGAGTCAACTTACCACTAGCCGTCGAGTTAGCCAACTTGGAGCAAGTAACCTTTACATGAACAATCCTTCAGTAGTGGAAGCAAGTGATGATTTCAGGAATCTTTCTCTTACTCCATGAAGACCTTGAGGAAGACTTCATTGTTCACCATGCTGACCTTGAGGAAGACTTCATTGCTCACCATGCTGATTCTGAAAGGGAATAACGAAATATGAGTTTCTCATAATTTCAAAAAACTTTCTAAGCAAAATATAAATGTAAAATTTCAGATTACCCAAAAAAATTATATTTACACTTTGTAGCTCAGAAATAACTGAGGCATTTTCTCATCAACTTAATTTGAAATTCTTAGTATATTGACTCCGGTATTTCACTGAACACAATATGTTTTAATTTGTCATTGAGTATCATTGTACTGATTCACAAAATCGTAATGACACGATTGCAAACAAACCATCCATACCACAGGTGGGGTTAGAACCCGCGATCACAGAGTCATAAAACTCCAGACCGACGATTTCGTGAGTCATGTTGACTGCTTTGAGGGGACTTGAGCTAGAGTTCGTCACGGCCAGGCTAGCGGGAAATTCGTCTGTAAAATCTTGCATTTGTGGTCACAGTGGTGCCTATGCTAACCTTCCTATGGCGTATAAACATACCTAGTTGGATGAATCTTATTGTAGCCAGCTGACCTAGTGGCTAACGCGTCGGTCTGGAGTTTTATGACTGTCTGATCTCGGGTTCTGACCCCACCCGTGGTATGGTTTGTGTCATTGTACTCTATATAAAGCATATCACTGCGTTTTATACTTTTCATTTATTTGATTTTAGCACATTGCATATCTTTGACCTACGTAAACTGCATATGTTTATTCTTTGTACATAACATATATTTGTGTATATATTTTTTGTATCGTAATATATGTTTGCGTTGTGTGCACTGAAGATAATAATTCTTTTTAATCTACATGTTTTGACTATATAAATTATATCTTATTACACTGAATACTGTGTATATTTCTATGTCAACTAATATATTTATATTGTCTTGGTACATTAAGTGATATGTGGTACTCAGAAGGAAGTTTGTGTTACGAGAAGAGTTAGTGAGAGCAGGTATGATTACTTTGTTCATTGTGATGCTAATGTACACAGTGTGGTGATGGTGTAGACTCTCTTCAAATTGTACACAGTGTGGTCTTGGTATACACAGTGTAAAATTATTCAATGTGTGGTGTTGAAACACATAGTTTGATGCTGATATATATGGTACGGTGTGGTGACTACAGTGTTATTTTGGTGCACAGTCTGATGCTGATGTACACAGTGTAATGGTGGTGCACACAGTGCTTTGCTGTTGTACATGGTGTCGAGGTGGTGCACACAGTGTATTACTAGTGTATATAGATTGATATAGGTATGAGCTGTGGTGCTGTTATAGTGTGCTGCTCGTGTACACGCTACACTGTGGGTGTATATAGTAAGGTCCTGGTGTAAAGAGAAAAGTGTTGGTGTACACTATGAGTTGCAGTTGCACACAGTGTGCAGCTGGTGTACAAAGTGAGTCTAGTTCACAGAGTGTAGTGACTTGTACGATGTCGTTGCAGCGTACATAGTCTAATGTGCAAAGAATAGTGTACAGAGTGTACTGCTATTTGCAAAATAGGGTGATCCTGTATAATGTGATACTAAATGAGGTGCACAATTTGGTGGTTGTAAACAGTAAAGCGCTCACCACTGTCAGTGATGAAGACAATACAGTATACCCATTTTGGTGCACAAATTATTGTCTAGCGAGTGATACAAATATAAACTGTTTGATGTTCAAAGTGAGGTGCACACACTCTACTGAGCAATGGAAATTAAAAAATCTTTTTATTTATTTGGCCGTACTCATGAAAAACAAAAAAAAACACCAAAGAGAAAAAAATTTTATGGATGCGCTCACACTATTAACAATGGGTTGTATTTCAAAAAACTGGCAATAGAATGAAAATTCATCATCTTCGTTTTTTTCTAAAAATAAATTTTAGTTTTATTCCAAATTTTCTATAAAAAAAATTAAAATACAGTATTCTCAGAGAGATTTTGTTGAAAGAATAATTTCAGAAAGATTTTTTGTTATAATTCTTAAATAAATAATGAAGCGACACACACGGACTTCTAAACTAATTTACGATTTAATCGTGAATAAGAAATAATATTTTATGTCTTCATATAACAATAATATTTCTTCTAACCAGAACTGCCCACAAAACACCAGAACAAGATAAAATTTACTTATTTTTTGGGGCGTGAAATTGTATTCCGACAAAATTTGTAATTTCCAATAACTCGGCTTAGGGAAATCATAGAAACCAAATTTATCACCGAAATATTCCTTGAATTATGCTCATCTTTCTTAAAGGAAATAATAAATATTATAAAAATAAGACGGAGCCAACTCCCTTTCCTCAACAAAAGCTACACATGCAAACTTATTAAAAAAAAAAATCTTGAAGAATCTATCCACACCAATCAACAAAGATTTGCGAAATGTAATTACATATATACTGAGGTTGTGGACACAGAACCAAGTATTTAATTTGTCGCAAATTTTTATTTGAATATACCAGCAACTGGGACAGAGATGTACTCCCACTCACTACTAACTTGCTCGTAGAGATCAAGAAAATTAATGATATGCTTCCGAGGATTTTAGAAATCAAATCGGGACTATGTAATACAGTTTATACTGTGAGGCAAAGTAGAACCGATGTATTAGAACTGGACCTGAAATATAGTAATACAGTCTTGGGTCTTTTCATTGTTTCACACTCCTTACATGATGAATAATAATGGTCATTGCCATATTCTGGTTCAGACATTTGAAGTGTTCTGGAAATACTTCCCTGGAAATACAGATTTGGAAGTTATCTCCACATCCGGAACTTGTGCACCAATAACAGGCAATGACAGGAGCAGAACCTGAGTTATGAGCAAACAGAACTGTTCTTCTATTACGCAGTATTGTTTTGTGTCTAACAGAGCATCTAAAGTTATATCAAAGGGCCTGAAGATGAGGACTGATCGATAACTTCAACAGGAGAGGCGGATACATATATCACCAGTTAAAGAAATTTCATGATACTTCGTCCTCTGATGGTAAGACATGAAAGTTTGAGAGAGAAGTAAGCGTCATTAGTTATAACAGAGGAGAGTTTAAAGAGTTGAAAGTAAAAGAAAAGGATGAGTAAATGTAAGAAGGAAAAGGAGTGGATGTCTTGTTGGCAGTAACAGTCTCAGGGGACGACTGTGACCAAATGTCGGCCCTGGCATTCCAGGCAGACCAGCCCAATGAGAGTGAGACTACCACTGTGAGAGTGAGACTACCACTGTGAGAGTGAGACTAGCACTGTGAGAGTGAGACTAGCACTGTGAGAGTGAGACTAGCACTGTGAGAGTGAGACTAGCACTGTGAGAGTGAGACTAGCACTGTGAGAGTGAGACTAGCATTGTGAGAGTGAGACTAGCACTGTGAGAGTGAGACTACCACTGTGAAAGTGAGACTAGTACTGTGAGAGTGAGACTAGCACTCTGAGAGTGAGACTAGCACTGTGAGAGTGAGACTAGCATTGTGAGAGTGAGACTAGCACTGTGAGAGTGAGACTAGCATTGTGAGAGTGAGACTAGCACTGTGAGAGTGAGACTAGCATTGTGAGAGTGAGACTAGCAATGTGAGAGTGAGACTAGAACTTTTAGAGTGAGAATAGCACTGTGAGAGTGAGACTAGCACTGTGAGAGTGAGACTAGCACTGTGAAAGTGAGACTAGCACTGTGAGAGTGAGACTAGCACTGTGAGAGTGAGACTAGCACTGTGAGAATAAGAATAGCACTGTGAGAGTGAGACTAGAACAGTGAGTGAGAATAGCACTGTGAGAGTGAGACTAGCACGGTGAGGGCGAGACTAGCACTGTGAGAGTGAGAATAGCACTGTGAGAGTGAGACTAGCACTGTGTGAGTGAGACTAGCACTTAGAGAGTGAGACTAGAACTGTGAGAGTGAGACTAGCACTGTGAGAATGAGAATAGCACTGTGAGAGTGAGACTAGAACAGAGAGTGAGAATAGCACTGTGAGAGTGAGAATAGCACTGTGAGAGTGAGAGTAGCACTGTGAGAGTGAGACTAGCGCTGTGAGAGCGAAACTAGGACAGTAGAGAGAGACTGGTTCTGTGGAGAGTGAAACTAGCAGTCACACACACACACACACACACGCACACACACACATGTATATATATATATATATATATATATATATATATATATATATATATATATATATATATATATATATATATATATATACTATATATATATATATATATATATATATATATATATATATATATATATATATATATATATATATATACTATGGAACTGAACTTCTCCAGGCTGAGGGACTGATAACCTCAAATTCTACGACTTCAAGGGTGATGGACTGATTACATCGTCTTCACATCTCTACTGTTCTGACTTCTTTCTGTATTCGATTGAAGAAGCCTACTGTGTAGGCGAAACGTTTTCGAAATAAAGATACCTAACTGTTGCATATGTGTCTTACCTAACAACCTGTCGGTATTTTATACCATTTTAATGTTCATATATATATATATATATATATATATATATATATATATATATATATATATATATATATATATATATATATATATATATATAAACACTGATCTCTGGCTGAATGAGACTCGAACCTACTAACCTTAGGACAAGGTACGCAGTGCTTTACCAATCTACACACTCTGGACAATACCTTGGTGTGTAGCTTGCGCTACACGTTTGATCGAAGGCAGCCAGCTTTCAGGGAGAAGGCTTACAGCTTTTCATCTCATCCCCTGCATGCATCAGCCTTACTAGAGATTTGAACAATGCAAGGAATTTGCGAGAGCATGCGAAATATACACAAACACTGATCTCTGGCTGAAGGAGACTCGAACCTACGAACCTTAGGACAAGGTACGCAGTGTTTGTGTATATTTCGCCTGCTCTCGCGAATTCCTTGCATTGTTCAAATCTCTAGTAAGGCAGGGGATGAGTTGAAAAGCTGTGAGCCTTCTTTATGAAAGCTGGCTGCCTTGGATCAAACGTGTAGCGCAAGCTAGACGCCAAGGTATTGTCCAGTGTGGGTAGATTGGTGAAGCACTGCGTACCCTGTCCTAAGGTTCGTAGGTTCGAGTCTCCTTCAGCCAGAGATCAGTGTTTGTGTATATTTCGCCTGCTCTCGCGAATTCCTTGCAAATATATATATATATATATATATATATATATATATATATATATAAATATGTATATATTTATATATATATATATAAATATATATATATATATATATATATATATATATATATATATATATATATATATATATGTATATATATATATATATATATATATATATATATATATATATATATATATATATATATATATATAGAGAGAGAGAGAGAGAGAGAGAGAGAGAGAGAGAGAGAGATCGTGCTGAATAGGTAAAACTGGTAAATTAGCAAGAACTTATTTAAAATTAAGCCCTTTCTAAACTTTATTTCATAAGTTTAAAGGTATATTTTTCAATTATGTTCAAATAAAAATTAATGATTTTGTAACAAAATAAAACTTACCAAACCTTATTATAACCAGCACAATTTAATTTAAACTAATCCAACTAAATATATTTTAAAAAAGTTTCAACAATTTAATAATAAACAAAGACAATGAAATATATTTTTTCGTTACGTTCCGAAAGATTTTTTGCGAAATTATTGCATTCACAAGTTTTAGCTTGCCTTATTCGTCAACAAGACCGTTGCTACGAAAGCCAAAAATCGCAAGTTTTTCCTATTCGGCACGACACACACACACACACACACACACACACACACACACACACACACACACACACACACACACACACACACACACACACACACACACACACACCATGAAGTATGTGAGGAACTCAACAAGAGATTCAAAGAAGTGTTCACAGAGGAGACAGAAGGGACTCCAGAAAGACGGAGAGGTGGGGCACACCACAAGGTGCTGGACACAGTACACACAACCGAGGAAGAAGTGAAGAGGCTTCTGAGTGAGCTAGATACCTCAAAGGCAATGGGGCCAGATAACAACAATATTCAATAAACCTATCGAAACAGGGAGATTGCCTGAGGCATGGAAGACAGCAAATGTAGTCCCAATCTTTAAAAAAGGAGACAGACATGAAGCACTGAACTACAGACCAGTGTCACTGACATGTATAGTATGCAAAGTCATGGAGAAGATTATCAGGAGAAGAGTGGCGGAACACCTGGAGGTTACCTGGAGGTGTCCTGGAGGTTATTCCGGGGATCAACACCCCCGCGGCCCGGTCCCTGACCATGCATCCCGATGGATCAGGGCCTGATCAACTAGGCTGTTACTGCTGGCCGCACGCAGTCCAACGTACGAGCCATAGCCCGGCTGATCCGGCACTGACTTTAGGTATCTGTCCAGCTCTCTCTTGAAGGCAGCCAGGGGTTTATTGGCAATTCCCCTAATGCTTGATGGGAGTCTTTTGAACAGTCTTGGGCCCCGGACACTTATGGAGTTTTCCCTTAGTGTACCAAAGGCGCCCCAACTTTTTATTGGGGGCATTTTGCATCCAACTGTGTCCCCTTGTTACTGTGTCCAATCTCTGCAACATCCTGTCTTTGTCCACCTTGTCAATTCCTCTCAGTATTTTGTATGTCGTTATCATGTCCCCCCTATCCCTCCTGTCCTCCAGTGTCGTCAGGTTGATTTCCCTTAACCTCTCCTCGTAGGACATACCTCGTAGCTCTGGGACTAGTCTTGTTGCAAACCTTTGCACTTTCTCTAGTTTCTTTACGTGCTTGGCTAGGTGTGGGTTCCAAACTGGTGCCGCATACTCCAATATGGGCCTAACGTACACGGTGTACAGGGTCCTGAATGATTCCTTATTAAGATGTCGGAATGCTGTTCTGAGGTTTGCTAGGCGCCCATATGCTGCAGTAGTTATTTGGTTGATGTGCGCTTGAGGAGATGTGCCTTGTGTTATACTCACCCCAAGAACTTTTTCCTTGAGTGAGGTTTGTAGTCTCTGGCCCCCTAGACTGTACTCCGTCTGCAGTCTTCTTTGCCCTTCCCCAATCTTCATGACTTTGCACTTGGTGGGATTGAACTCCAGGAGCCAATTGCTGGACCAGGTGTGCAGCCTGTCCAGATCCTTTTGTAGTTCTGCCTGGTCTTCAATCGAGTGAATTCTTCTCATCAACTTCACGTCATCTGCAAACAGGGACACCTCAGAGTCTATTCCTTCCGTCATGTCGTTCATAAATACCAGAAACAGCACTGGTCCTAGGTCTGACCCCTGTGGGACCCCGCTGGTCACAGGTGCCCACTCTGACACCTCGCCACGTACCATGACTCGCTGCTGTCTTCCTGACAAGTATTCCCTGATCCATTGTAGTGCCTTCCCTGTTATCCCTGCTTGGTCCTCCAGTTTTTGCACCAATCTCTTGTGTGGAACTGTGTCAAACGCCTTCTTGCAGTCCAAGAATATGCAATCCACCCACCCCTCTCTCTCTTGTCTTACTGCTGTCACCATGTCATAGAACTCCAGTAGGTTTGTGACACAGGATTTCCCGTCCCTGAAACCATGTTGGCTGCTGTTGATGAGATCGTTCCTTTCTAGGTGTTCCACCACTCTTCTCCTGATAATCTTCTCCATGATTTTGCATACTATACATGTCAGTGACACTGGTCTGTAGTTTAATGCTTCATGTCTGTCTCCTTTTCTAAAGACTGGGACTACATTTGCTGTCTTCCATGCCTCAGGCAATCTCCCTGTTTCTATAGATGTATTGAATATTGTTGTTAGGGGTACACATAGCGCCTCTGCTCCCTCTCTCAATACCCATGGGGAGATGTTATCTGGCCCCATTGCCTTTGAGGTATGTAGCTCACTCAGAAGCCTCTTCACTTCTTGCCCGGTTGTGTGCACTGTGTCCAGCACATGGTGGTGTGCCCCACCTCTCCGTCTTTCTGGAGGCCCTTCTGTCTCCTCTGTGAACACTTCTTTGAATCTCTTGTTGAGTTCCTCACATACTTCATGGTCATTTCTTGTTGTCTCTCCTCCTTCATCCTTAGCCTGATTACCTGGTCCTTGACTGTTGTTTTCCTCCTGATGTGGCTGTACAACAGTTTCGGGTCAGATTTGGCTTTCGCTGCTATGTCATTTTCATATTGTCTTTTGGCCTCCCTTCTTATCTGTGCATATTCGTTTCTGGCTCTAAGACTGCTCTCCTTATTCTCCTGGGTCCTTTGCCTTCTATATTTCTTCCATTCCCTAGCACACTTGGTTTTTGCCTCCCTGCACCTTTGGGTAAACCATGGGCTCATCCTGGCTTTTCATTATTCCTGTTACCCTTGGGTACAAACCTCTCCTCAGCCTCCTTGCATTTTGTTGCTACATATTCCATCATCTCATTAACTGGCTTCCCTGCCAGTTCTCTGTTCCACTGAACCTCGTTCAGGAAGTTCCTCATTCCTGTGTAGTCCCCTTTCTTGTAGTTTGGCTTCATTCGTCCTAGCCTTCCTGCTTGTCCCTCCATTTGTAGCTCTACTGTGTATTCGAAGCTTAAAACCACATGGTCACTGGCCCCAAGGGGTCTTTCATATGTGATGTCCTCGATATCTGCACTACTCAAGGTGAATACTAAGTCCAGCCTTTCTGGTTCATCCTCTCCTCTCTCTCTTGTAGTGTCCCTTACGTGTTGGTACATGAAGTTTTCCAGTACCACCTCCATCATCCTAGCCCTCCATGTATCTTGGCCCCCATGAGGGTCCAAGTTCTCCCAATCGATCTCCTTGTGGTTAAAGTCACCCATGATCAGGAGCTTTGCCCTGCATGTATGAGCTCTTCTGGCCACTCTAGCCAGTGTGTCAACCATCGCTCTATTGCTCTCGTCGTACTCTTGCCTTGGCCTCCTGCTGTTCTGTGGTGGGTTATACATCACTGCTATTACCATCTTGGGACCTCCAGAGTGAAGCGTTTCCGCTATGTAATCACTTTCTTCTCCGCTGTCTCCTCTCTCCGGCTCATCAAAATTCCAGCGATTTTTGATCAGCAATGCCACTCCTCCACCCCCCCTGTTCCCTCTGTCTTTCCTCAGGATTTGGTATCCCGTTGGAAAGATGGCATCTGTTATCATACCTGTAAGCTTGGTTTCTGTGAGAGCTATGATGTCCGGTGATGCCTCTTTGACTCTTTCATGCCACTCCTCCCACTTATTTGTTATTCCATCAGCGTTTGTGTACCATACCTTCAGTTTCCTTTCCAACACTGTGGTTTGGGGGGCTTGTGGGGGTGGGAGACCTGGTAGTATACTGTGGGATTCTATAGCTCGGTGTTGGGTGGAGGCTGTGGGTATGGATTGTAGTGTGTGTTTGGATGGTGTGATAGGTTGTATGGTTCTGAGAATAGTTGTGTGTGTGCTTGCCCTTGCTGTTCTGTTCTGCTCTGACTGACCTCTGCTGGTTCCATCCCTGTGTGTGTGTGTGTGTGTGTGTGTGTGTGTGTGTGTGTGTGTGTGTGTGTGTGTGTGTGTTCGCTCGCACGTGCATGTGTGTATGTGTATTTGTGTGTATGTGTGTGTGAATTTGTGTGTACTCACCTACTAGTGGTTTCAGGGGCCGAGACTCAGCTCCTGGCCCCGCCTCTTGACTGAGTGCTACTATGTCCTCTCCCTGATCCATGGGCTTTATTATACCTCGTCTTAAAGCTATGTATGGTTCCTGCCTCCTCTGCATCACTTGCCAGATTGTTCCACTTCCTAACAACTCTATGACTGAACATAAGAACGTAAGAACATAAGAAAGAAGGAACTCTTCAACAGGCCTACTGACCCATGCGGAGCAGGTCCATGTCCTCCCCCCGGATTAGCCCAATGACCCACCCAGTCTGGTCACCTCCACGCAAGGAAGGAGCACGGCACCAGACCCAGCAGCACAAGCTAGTCAGGTCCAACTCACACCCACCCTCACCCTCTCATGTGTTTATCTAACCTATTTTTAAAACTACACAACGTTGTAGCCTCAGTAACTGTACTCGGGAGTTTGTTCCACTCATCCACAACTCTATGTGTCCCTCTTCAGCGCAGGAAAGACTGTGCTATAGCTTAAATTGCCAGGCACACCATCTAAAGCGGACAAAAAGATACAAAACATCCAGGCCATGGGAAAACCTGGGTAGCCACAGCCACTCAAGAGGAAGGGGTTTTTTTTAGTTCCAGGAAGGAAAAAACTGGCATGAAATGGCAGAAATCGTACACCAAATCCAGTAATTTCTGAAGTGGAACCACAGTCGATGGCCTCCACTCCGAACCAGCAGATACAGATACTGGTGCCGAAAAAAAAAGTCTTCACCAGTACCACCAGTACCACCAGTACCACCAGTATGATGACATCCTTCTTTGCAAATATACAGGGTTTAAACCCAGCAAAGAACAACAAAATACCTTTCATCTGTGGACTGCTTGCAGAGGCAAATGCAATGTTCGCGGCTTTCACAGAGACCCACATAAAGGATCACTTGAACAATGAAATATGGATCCCAGGTTACAACCTATACAGATGCGACAGAGTGAACAGGCAAAGGAGGGGTAAGTTGGCCTGTATATCGCAGAGTCACTTATTTGCACAGAACTGCTTAATGCCTCAAATGATGTAGTGGAAGTTTTAGCAGTAAAGATGGATAACTAAAACCTAGTCATTGTGGTAGTCTACAAGCCTCCGGATGCAACGTCCCAGCAATTCCAAGAACAGCTGTTAAAAATTGACCACTGTCTGGAAAATCTTCCAGCTCTTGCCCCCAACGTCTTGCTCCTGGGGGATTTCAACTTGAGGCACCTAAAATGGAGGAATATAGCAAATAATATTGTTACAATGATAACACCAGGAGGCAGCTCTTACGAGCTTTTAAATCTCTGCACACAATTCGACTTAAACAAGCAAATAATAGAGCCTACTAGACTGGAGAATATACTTGACCTCATCTTCACTAACAATGATGATCTGATACGAAATGTCACCATATCAAAAACAATATACTCAGATCACAACATAATCGAGGTTCAGACATGTTTGCGCGGAGCCCCAGACCGACAAAAAGAGATCAGTCACGATGGAGCCTTCACCAATTCCAACTTCAATAACAAAAACATAAAGTGGGACCAAGTAAACCAAGTCCTATACGATACGAGATGGGTAGATAGACTAAGCAACACAGACCCCAACTTATGCCTAGAACAGATTAACTCGGTGATACTCGATTTATGCTCAAAGCTTATTCCTTTAAGAAAAAGGAGAAGTAGATGTAAAATAGAAAGAGACAGGCGCTCTCTTTACAGGCGACGGAAAATAATAACAGAGAGGTTAAAAGAGGCCAATGTATCTGAAATGCGTAGGGAGACACTGGTCAGAGAAACAGCAAACATCTAACTTAAGCTAAAGGAATCTTATAGGAGTTAGAAATCGCGGGAAGAACTAAAAGCCATAAATGAAATCGAAAGAAACCCATTGTATTTATTTTCTTATGCCAAATCAAAGTCGAGAACAACATCCAGTATTGGGCCCCTACTTAAACAAGATGGGTCCTACACAGATGACACCAAGGAAATGAGTGAGCTACTCAAGCCCCAATATGACTCGGTGTTTAGCAAGCCGCTAACCAGACTGAAAGTCGAAGATCTAAATGAATTTTTTATGAGAGAGCCACAGAATTTGGTAAACACAAGCCTATCTGATGTTATCCTGACACCAAATGACTTCGAACAGGCGATAAATGACATGGCCATGCACTCTGCCCCAGGGCCAGACTCACGGAACTCCGTGTTTATCAAGAACTGCAAGAAGCCCTTATCACGTGCTTTTACCATCCTATTGAGAGGGAGCATGGACACGGGGGTCGTCCCACAGTTACTAAAAACAACAGACATAGCCCCATTCCACAAAGGGGGCAGTAAAGCAATCGCAAAGAACTACAGATCGATAGCACTAACATTCCATATCATAAAAATCTTTGAAAGGGTAATAAGAAGCAAGATCGCCACTCATCTAGATACCCATCAATTACATAACCCAAGGCAACATGGGTTTAGAGCAGGTCGCTCCTGTCTGTCCCAACTACTGGATCACTACGACAAGGTCCTCGATGCACTAGAAGGCAAAAAGAATACAGATGTAATATATACAGACTTTGCAAAACCCTTCGACAAGTGTGACCATGGCGTAATAGCGCACAAAATGCGTGCTAAAAGAATAAAAGAAGTTGGTAGATGGATCTATAATTTCCTCACTACAGAACACAAAGAGTAGTAGTCAACAGAGTAAAGTCCGAGGCGGCTACGGTGAAAAGCTCTGTTCCACAAGGCACAGTAGTCGCTCCCATCTTGTTTCTCATCCTCATATCTGACATAGACAAGGATGTCAGCCACAGCACCGTGTCTTCCTTTGCAGACGACACCCGAATCTGCATGACAGTGTCTTTCATTGCAGACACTGCAAGGTTCCAGGCGGACATCAACCAAATCTTTCAGTGGGCTGCAGAAAACAATATGAAGTTCAACGATGAGAAATTTCAATTACTCCGATATGGTAAACACGAGGAAATTAAAACTTCATCAAAGTACAAAACAAATTCCGGCCACAAAATAAAGCGAAAAACCAACGTCAAAGACCTGGGAGTGATCATGTCGGAGGATCTCATTTTCAAGGACCATAACATTGTATCAATCGCATTTGCTAGGAATATGACAGGCTGGATAATGAGAACCTTCAAAACTAGGGATGCCAAGCCCATGATGACACTGTTCAGATCGCTTGTTCTATCTAGGCTGGAATATTACTGCACACTAACAGCACCTTTCAAGGCAGGTGAAATTGCTGACCTAGAAAATGTACAGAGAACCTTCACGGCGCGCATAACGGAGATAAAACACCTAAATTACTGGGAGAGCTTGAAGCTCCTGAACCTGTACTACCTGGAACGCAGGCGGGAGAGATACATGATTATATACACCAGGAAAATCGTAGAGGGACTATTACCGAACTTGCACACGAAAATCACTCACAACGAAAGCAAAAGACTCGGCAGACGATGCAACATCCCCCAATGAAATGCAGGGGTGTCACTAGCACGTTAAGAGACAACACAATAAGTGTCAGGGGCCCAAGACTGTTCAACTGCCTCCAAGCATACAAAAGGGGGATTACCATTAGACCCTTGGCTGTGTTCAAGCAGACACTGGACAAGCACCTAAAATCGGTACCTGACCAGCCGGGCTGTGGCTCGAATGTTGGATTGCGTGCAGTCAGCAGTAACAGCCTGGCTGATCAGGCTCTGATCCACCATGAGGCCTGATCACAGACCGGGCCGCGGGGGCGTTGACCCCCGGAGCTCTCTCCAGGCAAACTCCAGGTATTACCAAACCAGTGCTTTTCTATATCCTTCCTTAAACTCAATTTTTCCAACTTGAAATCATTGCTGCGAGTCCTGTCTTGGCTGGAAGTTTTGAGCACGCTATTTACATAACCTTTATTTATTCCTGTCTTCCATTTATACACCTCGATCGTATCCCCCCTAATCCTACGCCTTTCGAGAGAGTGCAGATTCAGGGCCTCAGTCTATCCCCATAGGGAAGATTTGTGATACATGGGATCATCTTTGTCATCCTCCTATGTACGTTTTCCAGAGCGTTTATATCCATTCTGTATTACGGTGACCAGAACTGAGCAGCATAGTCTAAATGAGGCCTAACCAAGGATATATAGAGTTGAAGAACAACCTGAGGACTTCTATTATTTATACTTCTAGATATGAAGCCAAGAATTCCGTTAGCTTTATTGCGAACACTAATGCACTGTTGTCTTGGATTTAGATTATTGCTAACCAGAACTCCTAAAACCTTTTCGCAATCAGTAGTATGAATCATAGAATTGATGAGGGGAAAAGGGTGAGCGGTGCACTTAGGAGTCTGTGGAGACAAAGATCTTTGTCCTTGGAGGCAAAGAGGGGAATGTATGAGAGTATAGTTTTACCAACGCTCTTATATGGGTGTGAAGCGTGGGTGATGAATGTTGCAGCGAGGAGAAGGCTGGAGGCAGTGGAGATGTCATGTCTGAGGGCAATGTGTGGTGTGACTATAATGCAGAGAATTCGTAGTTTGGAAGTTAGGAGGAGGTGCGGGATTACCAAAACTGTTGTCCAGAGGGCTGAGGAAGGGTTGTTGAGGTGGTTCGGACATGTAGAGAGAATGGAGCGAAACATAGTGACTTCAAGAGTGTATCAGTCTGTAGTGGAAGGAAGGCGGGGTAGGGGTCGGCCTAGGAAAGGTTGGAGGGAGGGGGTAAAGGAGGTTTTGTGTGCGAGGGGCTTGGACTTCCAGCAAGCATGCGTAAGCGTGTTTGATAGGAGTGAATGGAGACAAATGGTTTTTAATACTTGACGTGCTGTTGGAGTGTGAGCAAAGTAACATTTATGAAGGGGTTCAGGGAAACTGGCAGGCCGGACTTGAGTCCTGGAGATGGGAAGTACAGTGCCTGCACTCTGAAGGAGGGGTGTTAATGTTGCAGTTTAAAAACTGCAGTGTAAAGCACCTTTCTGGCAAGACAGTGATGGAGTGAATGATGGTGAAAGTTTTTCTTTTTCGGGCCACCCTGCCTTGGTGGGAATCAGCCAGTGTGTTATTAAAAAAAATATAAATTATTTAGTTTGTATGTGGCATGGTTATTTACCTGTCCAACATTTAGAACTTTGCATTTGTCAATATTAAACTGAATCTGCCACTTCTTCGACCATTGCATCAGTCTATTCAAATCATCCTGAAGTGCTCTAGTGTCCTCATTAGAATGAATTGGACGGTCTATTTTGGTGTTATCAGCAAATTTGCTTATGTTGCTATTTATTCCCTCATCTATGTCGTTTATGTAAATTGTGAATAACTGACCCCTGAGGAACACCGCTTGTGACGTGCCCCCATTCTGATTTCTCCCCATTTATACAAACTCTCTGCTGCCTATTTGTCAGCTATGCCTCTTCCCAGGAAAAAAAAAATTCTCCTCCTATTCCGTGTGCCTTAAGTTTCCTCAATAGCCTTTTATGTGGAACTCTATCGAAAGCCTTACTGAAGTCCATATACACAATATCATATTCATTACCATGATCCACCTCCTCAAACACCTTGGTGAAATATGTTAGTAAATTTGTAAGACAGGAACACCCCTTTGTAAAACCGTGTTGAGATTTATTAATCAATCTGTGCCTATCAAGATGGCTACGAATTGCTTCGGCAATTATTGATTCATAAATTTTCCCACTATGGAGGTAAGGCTTATTGGTCTATAGCTTGAAGCCAAGGACCTGTCACCTGCCTTGTAAATAGGTATTACATTTGCCATTTTCCACTTATCAGGCACTATTCCAGTTTGTAGTCATATGCTAAGTTCCTCTTTACATTCCTTTTAACACCCTTGCCAACAGTTCATCAGGACCTGGGGATTTCTTAGGTATTAATTTCTCTATTTGTATGAGGACTATATCACTAGTTACCGCAATCGTGCATAGTATATTATCGTCCTGTTCTACATAATCTATTATTTCAGGAATATCGCTAGTTTTTTCCTGGGTGAAAACTGAGAGAAAGTAGTTATTGAGAATTTCACACACATCCCTATCACTGTCAGTTATCTGATCAGAGTTACTCTTAAGTGGGCCACTCTTGTCCCTAATCTTACTTCTGTATACCTGAAAGAACTCTTTTGGGTTAGTCTTTGAATCCCTTGCAACCTTAGCCTCGTAATCCCTTTTTTGTTTTTCTTATTCCTTTCTTTATTTCTCTCTTTAATTGAATATATTGATTTCTTAACTGCTCATCCCCTCTTTTGATACGCCTATATATGCCTCTCTTTTGACTAATGAGATGTTTTAATCTATTTCATCCATTTGGGATCATTTTTGTTAGATCTAATTTCCCTACTCGGAACAAAAGTTGTCTACGCAGCTAGAACTATGCTCTGGAAAACGTCATATTGGCAACCAAGATCACCTTCCTGACCCATAGTCAGGGCATCCCAATTTAACCCACCCAGGTAATTTTTCAGTCCCATAAAGTCGGCCAAGCGAAAATCTGGGACAGAGATTTGATTGCAGTTATCTGGGTAATTTCATGATATATTGAAACTAAGTGATTTGTGGTCACTTTCCCCAAGCTCATCATTAACCTCAAGAATATTAATTAGTGGCTCTTTGTTGGCAAGAACCAAGTCAAGCAGATTGTTTCCTCTAGTTTGTTCTGTCACAACCTGTTCTAAAACGCAATCCTGAACCGTATCAAGAAAGTCACTAGACTCAAGATTTCCTGTCATATTGTTCCAATCAATTTGTCTAAAGCTAAATTCTCCCATTATCACAACATTTACATATTTAGATGCCTTATGAATTTTGTCCCATAACAGCTTACTGCACTCCCTATCAAGCTTTGGGGGCCTATAAATCACACCCAAAATTAATTTGACACGACCCTCCAGAAACTTTAGCCAAACACATTCTGTGTTCGATGTTTCTAATCTTATATCATGTCTAAGACAACAATTTACATTTTTTCTGACATACATCGCCACTCCACCACCGTTCCTGTTGACCCTTTCAGTGTGGAATAGTTTATAACCCTGTATGTGGCATTCAGAAGACATTTCTCTATCTTTCAGGCTGAACCAGGTCTCTGTTATATCAATATCTATATTACCTACACTTGCAAGTAATCTTAGCTCATCTATCTGATTTCTTAGACTCCTACTATTTGTATAGTAGACCTTAAGGGAGCTAGTCACTCGTTGCCCTCTACTATCTCTCTTTGTTTGTTGATCAATTGATTTACCATTACTTGCAACTTTATTTTGAATATTGTTTTTTAAACATATCCCTGAGGTATCCTGGTAATAACTGCTGTTTTTAACCCTAATATTGCAGCCTGATTGTTTCCCACAAACACCCATAACTCTATAATCTATTAGTTTAAATTCCTAGACAAGTCATCAATTACCCTCTCAATCGAATTGGCTAATGCAACCACTCCATCCCCAGAGAGATGAACCCCATCCTTTGCATACTTATCACGTTTGCCAAAGAATAGGTCCCAGTTATCAATGAAAGGGATTGCAAGTTCCTTGCAGTACCTGTCTAGCCAGCAATTTATACCAATTACCCTAGACATCCATTCATTGCCCACTCCCTTTCTAGGCAAGATGCTACATATGACTGGGATCCCTCCCTTAGACCTAACTACTTCTATGGCTGACCTGTACTTATCCAGCAGCTCCTGTCTCCTGCCCTTGCCAGTGTCATTATCCCCAGCACTAAGAGAGATAATGGGCTTGTTCCCATTACCTGACATAATATTATCCAACCTGCTGACTATGTCACCAACACCAGCTCCAGGAAGGCACACCTTCTGTCTGACCTTTCTGTCTCTGTTGCAAAAAGCACGGTCCATATATCTTACCTGAGAATCTCCTACTATTAAAATATTCTTACCTTGATTAGCAGGGGAATCAGTGGTACCTCCAACCTCACTAACCACTGAAGCGCACTCGTCCTGGAGAACAGAGAATCGATTTCCTACCTTCACATCTTCTCTGTTAATCCTCCTTATCTTCCTTCTTCCTGAACTGTGAACCACTTGCCACTTAAAGCGGCTGCCACTATCACTGCTGGTGACCATTTCCTCCTTACCAGCTAAATCCTTCTCACACTCACTCCAAAACTCATCTATGCGAAGCTTCAGCCTCCTATTTTCCTCCTGAAGAAGTAGAACCTCCTTCTTCAACACTTTAACCTGAGATTCTAAAACACTACAACAAGCCATGGTGCTTGGTAACACCCCATGCTAACTCCCAGAGCTTAGGACAGGTATGACCGCAGGTGGCCACTTACCTCAGTGTACTGAAGAAATACTTCCTAACATCCCTTTGACTCATTTGAGTCCTCAACTTCTAATTGTGGCCCCCTTGTTTCTGTCTACCATCTCTGGAACATCCTGTCTCTGTCCACCTTATCTATTCCTCGCCAGGAGCTGTTTCTCGATCTTTGCTGCCACATAGAGGTGAGTACAAACACAATATAGCCTACTGGCTGCTATTTAAATGTGTCCTTCTGTACTTACTAACGAGTACAAGAAAATGGTAAATTTGACACTGTTAACCTGCTGGGCAGAAGAAAATGCAGGAGGTGAGTTGTTAGTCTAAAGAGCAAATTGGATTAGGAATGGAAATTAAAATTGATGAGATAATGATATTATTATTTTCAAAGGTATTAAAGGGTTAGGATACAACAGTTTGCTATGTTTTCTACCTAGACTTTGACTAGTTATCCATAGGTACTTCAAGACCAAAATGAGCTACCAAAGCACAAGTTCATTCAGAATTTGGCCCGGCCTCTAGAAGAGTGCTTAATGTTTGGTCAGAAATGTGCAAAAAACTGCAATATATTGCTTAAATAACATAACTACCATCATTTAATTAAATAAAAACATTGCCAAATTCTCTTTTTCTTGTTGAAAACATTTCTCAAAATAATGTCTAAATGAAAAAAATAAAGTGTGTTGTTTCAGAGAAACTGCCTCAAAGACAATGTTGGAAATATTCCATTGACAAGGCTGTGAGTGATCGAAGATTTTCACACTTGGGTAAAACACTATCAGCTTTTAAAGAGTCAGTGTTAACTAGCTTGGAGAGTATCACCACTGAGTACATAACGATACTATGCACATTTCTAAATCCCTTATACAGGAGCTATTTTTTTCAGTGTAATTGCAGCAGACGTGTCTTATAAAACAAACACTGACAATATTGGGGATGAAATAAATCTCTGGAGAAAACTCAAGAGTTCAAGAACTCAAAGAACGCTGCTGATTTACTAGCAGTATAACGCAGCATCAAGCAAATATAATAAGGAAAGTCAAGACGATGTTACAAGGATTGATGAAGTTGTCCAATTTAATTTTGATGAATGTTATGGTAAAATTATAGCCAGCAATCGTAACAACAGCAAATCACAAACATATTCTTCAGGATCCTTTTCCAAATCACAATAAGCTTCATTCACATACCATCATGGTAGTATTCGTGTTATTACAAACAAATACAAAACTAGACAATTACGTGGCACTGGTGTTATTGCCCAATGTAGAAAATCCGCTAGAGTGGTGGAGAAAATATATGATAGTTCTTCCATCTTGAATAAGCCTATCCAGTAAATATAAGTTAACTACCGTCCTTAGGAGAGAGTGAAAGAATGTTCAACATTGGAGGAACATCTACTGCCCTCATAAGAAGAGATTTACTTGTGAAAATGGCTAGATATTGAAAATCCTCACTTCTGTTTGAGAATTTTTGGGTATTTTTGAAAGGTTTCCTCTAAGAGCTTGCATAATTTTTTCACATTTATTTCTTCCTCTTACGTTTCTTATTTCATAGGTTTAATACTAGTGTACGGAAAAGCGGATTAAATTCTAGGCAAAAACTGGCATGTTAAAGTCCAGTATTGTAAAAGTTACTGAACCCATATCCAGCATCCTGGAATGACTCGGATAACTTTTAGAATTTAAGTTTAAGAGCATGAAAATATTCAGGAAAGATTTCAAAAAAAAACAAAAAAAAATACGACGACAATGGAAAGGGAATTCAAGTGTGTAGGAGCAGAGGTGATGATTATATTTGTAAAAGAACTGAAACTTTTTTATTTCCGTTATATCACGTGAAAAATGTATAGTTTAGCTCTTCTCAGCAGCTTCAAAATTTAATGATTAATGTATTTTTAAGTCAGTATAGTATCTATTAAGTTTGGTTGATGTGCAGATAAATTTGATGACGTAGTAAAAAAAGTACAAAAAAACCACTTAAATAATTTGTATATACAGATGCTTCTATTAAACAGTAGAATTTTATTGTAAATTATTAAGAAGTTTAACGAAAGGAGGTTTATCAGTAACGACCACGTGACAATATTTTAACATTTATTTTATTTTTTCCACATAAACATCATGAGGTGTTCACGAAGAGTCTGATTAAACATTCCCAATGCATTTTGCTACATTTGTGGCAAATACTCTCTGCAAAAACAAATTTTTAAAACAAGCTTATCTTGTTTGTTTTTTAGTGGTCTTTGGAGAACAAGACAAGTCTCGGGCTCCCCATATGGTTCGCAAAACCTGTGTAGAATGCTTACCACAGTGGAATATTACGCAAAGGAAAAGTTTTAACTTTAGTATGGTGAACGTGAGAGGTTTCGATCAATACAAGAAAGTCAAGTGGGAATATCCTGATTTGGAGTCAGCAAGGAGACCTGTGCCACACAGCGAAGACGTTCCCATACCAGTGTGTACAAGACTGCCTGACCTTCCATTGTCAGATGTTGAAGAAATTCAGAATTTAGGGAGCTATACATGTGGTAGCATTGGAAGTAAATATGAAGCAAGCATTTCAACACCCAGCAGTTCTACAAAGAACAACTCACTCATCTGATATGTGACCTTTTAGTATCTGAACTTTTAGCATATAGACTAAAAGAAAGAACTGTTTACAACAATAAGTTAAAATATCAGCTTATCGGTCAAGAGAGGTTCTATTATGAGTCAATAACATCTATGTGCCTTCAAGACCATGCTTAAGTATTTGTATCTTATGTATATTAATCTAATGTAAATCTGTCTTCAAAGCTGATCAATCTTACTTAGAAAAAAGATTGAATTAGTTTGAACCTGCGTAGGTCCTAGTTGGCTTTTTGGGGAGAATTTGGAAACACTTAAATACTGTTGCATGACTTCACATTGCAATCTCTGAGCGATTTCAAGATCAATGTGCTTGTGCATTCTAGGATACTGAATTCTTTGAATGGTATGAATTAGATTTGTACATTAAATGTCTAAATTTACAAATAATTTCTTACTGAAGAAATTTGGATATGAGCTCCCTATTGAACTGCATTATCAACCTATACCGCACTATGCATTATTCCAGTCACGTTCATTGCACCACAAAGAATTGCATCATGGAATACAGGGGGATACCTTCCTTAAATCACTTAGCAACCGAAATGCATCTAGTAATTACAATACAATTCAACAGTTCTCAGAAATTTTAAAGCTTTAAATTCACAGTTTCAAATTGACTAAAACTGGAATATAGACAAACTAATATTTTCGTAATAGATTTCTGAATATGTTTTCATCAAATTACTAAATACCAAGACAGATTCAGAAATTTAATGTTTATATTTATTTTGTAAGTCTCACGGGATTCCTGTAATTAGATATGAGTAATGATATTATCTCAGAGAAATTAAATTATTTAGTATTTAACCTTCCTGTGTTATTTAATACCCAATGTGCAATAACCATTTCCTTATATATTGAACATAGTCATTATAATTTTACAAATATATATATATATATATATATATATATATATATATATATATATATATATATATACAAACACTGATCTCTGGCTGAAGGAGACTCGAACCTACGAACCTTGGAACAAGGTACGCAGTGCTATACCAATCTACCCACACTGGACCAATACCTTGGAGTCCAGCTTGCGCTACACGTTGATCCAAGGCAGCCAGCTTTCAGGGAGAAGGCTTACAGCTTTTCATCTCATCCCCTGCATGCATCAGCCTTACTAGAGATTTTAACAATGCAAGGAATTCGCAATACAAGGTACGCAGTGCTATACCAATCTACCCACACTGGACTATACTTTTCAGAGAGGTAATGCCTACTGTATTTTGTACACGCTGAGAGGCTGGATGAGATTTTCGTATTGTAATCAGTGACAAACACGTGGCATTGTGTACTAGACATGTGTCTCTCACACTTCATATGTGCCGTCTTTGTATCAGCAGTGTATTGCTTAAATCTTCTGATCATATTGTGTAATAAAATATACCTATTGGTAAAAAAGAATGAAAAGATGGGGTGGTAAGGGAAATGGAATATTCAAGCGACTTCAGAAAGAAATCCAAATATTCTTCCTTGAAGCCTTTTTTTCCACTTCTCCGAGGCAATGGGTTCCACCCTCTTGAAGGGGGGCTCCTTGTTGTGGTGAAGAGGCTCTTGGTCTGAGGAATTAGACCTGTCGGTCTCCTTCCTCAGACCGAATCTAATTACCCCCCAATCCCCCCTTCCCTATCCCATCCTCCCCATCCTCCCCTTTTTCCTTTTCTCCTCCTACTCCCCACCCCTCCCTTTTGCCCTTCCCTTTGGCATTTGGGATTTTTTTCCACAGGCATGCTAGTTCCTAGGTAGGGGAAAGGGTACCCGGGTCCATCCCATTCCGTTGAGGTTCTTGGCGGTGGCGTAGTTTGCCGTGGAATCTGGATTGCCTGGGGATGTCCCAATCCCTCTCCGGTATCCTGGAGGGTGGCTTTAGGTGTCTCTCGGGCGACGGGTGTATCTCAGGAAGCCACCTTTCGGATTCCGGGTGTGGTGGCCGAAGGAGATATGCTTTGTGGCGGATATCCGGCCGCCCTCTCTTTTGTCCACCGAGGTAGCTCGGCAGATGTGAGGTTGCTATCCCAGATTGCTGGTTTACTGGCATGATGGGTAGGGTATGGCACGGGTTCCATGCTGCATCTGTGCTACTTGCGGTGCTGAGGTCCTCTTGGGCGCGGAGGGAGATTTCTGGCCCTTTCATTCCTCCTAGGAACTATCCCTCGCCGGTCTTCCCTTTTTTTACTCTTTTTTTTATTTTTATTTTCTTTTTTTCTTTCTTTTTTTCTTAAAAACAAAAAGAAAGAAGTAACCTAATCATGGCAGCCCTAGTCCATGAACCTGCTACCCCCGGGCCCCTTCTTGATACCGCACCCAGTTCTGACCCCGCCTCGTCTTTGGACCACTATTTAGACACTCCTCATGCCTCTGTACCTCTTGCCGGTGCTGTTTCCTCACCTGCTTCAAGTACTGAGGTCTCGACTGACTCCTTTGATTTATCTGACCTCCGCTCTCCTTTGACTATGCTTCCGGCCTCTCTCTCTACAGTGCTGCAATTTTCGAATCGCCGGCCTGTTCCACGTCGGACCAACTCTGGTCCCACACTTAAACGCCAACGACAATTACCTGCTGATGATACTTCTCCACCTTCTCGTTCTTCTCAGAAAAGATCGATACGTCCTGCACTCCCTTTCTATGCTCAGTTTCAGAATGCACAATGGACTAAATTCTTCACTTTACTACCGACTTCCTCTACTGCCTATCTTTCCGACCACAGTATTGGCAAGGCACTCCTACGCCATGTTGGTAAAGATATCTCTTTTCATGCTCTTAAGAGTGGTACATGCATCATCACTGTACAGAATGCTACCCAAGCTCATGATCTTTCTCTTCTTTCCCATATTGATACTGTTCCTGTCACTATTGAAAAACATCATTCCCTCAATTCCTGTAGTGGTACCATCATTCTGCCCCATACCATAGTTCAACAAAATTTCCAGACATGTGGCAATGACATTCTTGAACAGCTGGAACTCCAAGATCTCCCAATCCTCAAGGTAGACACTTATGTTCTTCCTGCCCGCGGGCAGAGACGATACCCTAGCAATGTGGCTCGTTTAACTTTTGACAGCCGTGAACTCCCATCCTCAGTTTATGTAGCAGGACATCGGTTACAAGTTCGAAAGGTGATCCTTACACCGCAAGTGTAGAAATTGCTGGCGATTTGGCCATCCAGCGAAATATTGCAGATCTATAGCCGAATGCTCAGCCTGTGGTACCGATGACAATTCCAATACATCTTGCAATCGACTCCCTCTTGCCTTAATTGTCATGAGGCTCACCCTTCATACTCTTGCTGTTGTCAAGTCTACTTAAATGAGCGGGAAATCCGTTACCTCAAAGAGGCAGAAGGTCTCCCTTATGCCATGGCAGTTTCTCATCTCCGCCTCAAAGGGAGATTACCTCGTGTTTCTCATTCCTGTGTTTCAAAACATCCCCCACTTCTGGGGCCCCATCTTCTGCAGCCTCCTCTGTGGTTACCTCTCCCATAGTCACTCCTGTATCTAATTCTTTTGCTGCCCTAGGCTCAGACGTCCCTACTTCAATGCCTCAGTCTGTTCTCGCTTCTTAGTGTTCTCCCTCACAAGCCTCAGTATCGACGAGATCTCGTACGGCACCTCCTCCCAATCGTCCCTCTACTTCTCTGAAGTCAAAAAAAGGCACTTTAACCCCTCCTTCCCTTCTTCCACCTCCTCATTTTACCTTCCCTGTCTCTGTATCTGTTCTTTCCCTCTCACTGGCTCTGTTACAAGTGTAGAGGTTCACCCTTCTCCTCGTACTGTACCTTCCTCCCCTGTTCCCTCCGAAGTTTCTTCCTCTTCTGCCACCTCCCAGGTTTCTGCCTCTTCTGTCCCCTTCCACGCTTCATCTCCAGTTCCCACCACCCTTTCGCCCCCCCTACCTTGATACAGTCCATTACAGTTCCAATCTTTACTCATCCTCCCCCTACCATCTCCAATATTGTCTCCCATATGACGTCTCTGAATTCTGAAACACTTGAGGCAATCTCTGAATATATTGCAGAGACCAAACCATCAATGGACACTGATCCACCCTCTGTTCCTTCTCTCTCCTCTCCTCCATCTGCGCAATTCATTTCTTCACAGCGCACCGTTCCTTCGCTGCTTGAACGTTTTCCGCTGCCTCCGCATGTGGACTTTTCTAACCCCTCTAGTCCATAGGAACCCTTACCTGCGGATTTCAGGTATCTTTATCATTGCCAATCATGGCCTATTTACAGTGGAATATACGCGGCCTCAGGGGTAATTGGGGTGAGCTTCAGTTGTTACTCTCCCAGTTTTCACCTGTTGGTGTTTGCTTACAGGAACCAAAATTACACTCTGCTGTTATCTATCCCATCTCAGGCTATAATTTATTGTATTCTTCAGATCCTTTTCCTGATGGGACCTTTAATGAATGTGCCCTTCTTCTACTCACTGATATTCCGTACCATCAGCTATTTGTTCGTACTTCGCTGCATTACACAGCAGCCCGTATCCACTTGCACAAGTGGTATACGCTCTGTTCTTTATATCTCTCTCCTTCTCGGGCATTATCTATTCCGGATATTGTCTTTCTTGTTTCGTCATTACCGCCACCACTTCTGTTACTTGGCGATTTTAATGCCCATCATTTCCTCTGGGGGGTCTCACTGTGATTCCCGTGGCATTCAGTTAGAGGCTTTTCTTACCACCCACCCCCTCCATGTATTAAATACAGGTACTCACACCCATTTTGATCCTCGGACTCACACTCTCTCTTGCATCGATCTCTCAGTCTGCTCTTCCTCTGCCGCATTAGACTTCACTTGGTCTGTTCTCCCGGATTTACATGACAGCGATCATTTCCCAATCATTCTTATTTCCCCTTCACATTCACCACCTCTTCATATCCCACGCTGACAATTTGATCAGGCAAATTGGAACCTTTACTGACAACTAACTGTTTTTAGTGAGGTTCCTTCTTCGTCCTCCATTGATGAGCTTTTACACCTCTTCTCGTCCTCCGTTTTAACCGCAGCTTCTCATTCTATACCCCAAACTTCGGGTAGGCATTCTCCGAAATGCGTGCCTTGGTGGTCTCCTGCTTGTGCTCGTGCAGTACGTTTGAAACGCGCTGCATGGGGCAGGTACCAATGCAATACAACCACAGAGAGACTTCTTGATTTTAAGCAGAAGCATGCGATCGCTCGATGTGTCATCCGTGACGCTAAACGCACTTGCTGGCGAGGTTATGTTTCCACCATCACCTCTGGTAAATATTCTCCTGACCCGGCTCCTGTTCTACGGGTTGCCGGTGTTGATATAGCAAACCCAATAGATGTTGCCAATGAAATTGGCAATCATCTGGTCCGTATTTCTCAGGGGCTCCATCTATGCCCCTCTTTTCTTTCCTCAAAGTCTGCCAGACAGTTAGCACCCTTGGACTTTTCTTCTCTCAGAGAAGAACAGTATAATGTGCCTTTTACACTTTCTGTGTTCTGAGCACAACACTTTTTCTCCGTGCTATAAATGATTTGGCCTCTAGTCTTCCATCCAATATTTGGTCATCACTCTATGTTGATGACTTCGCTATTGCCTGTGCAGGCGCTGACTGTCACCTCATTACAGTTTCTCTCCAGCATGCGGTCGACCGTGTTTCCAATTGGGCCACCACACATGGGTTTAAATTTTCCAGCACCAAAACTCACCAAATTACTTTCACTAGATGCTCTGTCATCTCCAATCATCCTTTGTACCTCTATGGCTCCGGTATCCTTGAACGTGATACAGTCAAGTTTCTGGGCCTCCTCTTTGACCGTAGGTTATCCTGGAAACCTCACATTACCTCTCTGAAGGCAACTTGTCACAGCCAGCTGAACCTTCTTAAAACCCTTTCTCATCTTTCATGGGGAGCTGATCGTCGAACTCTCCTTCGCCTACATTCCACCCTCATTTTATCGAAACTTGATTTTGGTGACCAGATCTATTCAGTGGCCTCTCCTGCTACTCTCTCTAGCCTTAACCCCATTCATCACCAAGGATTACGTTTATGCCTTGGTGCTTTTCGCTCTTCCCCTGTTGAGAGCCTCTATGCAGAAGCGAACGTTCCATCCTTATCTGATCGCCGTGATGCCCATTGCTTTCGCTACTATGTACGCTCTCATGATCTCCGCAATCCTTCCATTTATAGAATGGTCACTGATATTAGAAGACATTCTTTATTTGTTTGCAGCCCCTGTTTACTCCATTCCTTCTCTCTTCGCCTTCATTCACTCTTGTTTTCTCTTCAATATCCATCTTTCTATGTTCATGTAGCATCCCACTTTTTCCTACCCGCCTGGGAAGTTCCAGCTGTTCGAGTCTGTTCTTTCTCTCTCCCTTGCTCGAAAGCCCAACTGTCTACGGTCGCTTCCCGCTCTCTTTTTCTTGACCACTTCCACTCTCATTCTCATGCCATTGCTGTGTACACAGATGGCTCTAAGTCTTCTGATGGCATAGGATTCGCAGCAGTGTTTCCGGACAGCGTCGTACGTGGGCATTTACTATCTTCGGCTAGTATTTTTACTGCTGAATTGTTTGCCATTCTTGCAGCACTTATCCGTATTGCATCTATGCCTGTGTCATCATTTGTGGTTGTCTCAGACTCCCTTAGTGCTTTACAGGCTATACAGAAATTTGATACACCTCACCCCTTAGTCCTCTGTATCCAACTTTGGCTACGCCGCATCTTTACCAAGCATAAAGATATTGTTTTTTGTTGGGTCCCTGGTCATGTTGACGTACAGGGCAATGAACAGGCAGACACTGCTGCACGGTCAGCAGTACATGACCTACCAGTTTCATATAGAGGTATTCCATTTACGGACTATTTTGCTGCAATGGCTACCCACCTTCAGACCCATTGGCAACAACGTTGGTCTACTATGCTCGGTAACAAACTTCAATCTAATAAACCTAGTATAGGTTACTGGCCGTCTTCTTGTCACCAGTGTCGAGGTTGGGAGACTACTCTCTCCCGTCTTCGCATTGGCCATACTCGTCTTACTCATGGATATCTCATAAATAAATAAATAAATAACGAAAAGGCACAATACCGTGACTGGAACGATACACAAATAACCCGCACATAAAAGAGAGAAGCTTACGACGACGTTTCGGTCCGACTTGGACCATTGACAAAGTCACGATATCTCATGGAGAGGCGCCCTGCTCCTCTCTGTGAGAATTGCCAGGCTCCATTATCAGTCAGCCACATTCTGTTGGACTGCCCACTTTATCAACGAGCACGCAGAATTTACCTCCGTCGTCGTCTTCGCTCTCTTGCTCTCTCTCTTTACCTTCCCTTCTCGCTGATGGACCCACCTTTCATCCGGACTCTCT